>NC_138203.1:34898842-34966342 GCF_964194415.1 Vipera berus | reverse complement strand
ACCCTTGAGCCAGTGTGTGTCAATGCTGCTAACTTCGGGTGTTATTGCTTTGACAACAGATGGAAATGCATTCATTTTTCTCTTTTGCTTTTAGAGCTGATTGATGCTGGGAGGGGGAATGTGGATGAGAGTCCAGTCAGTCATAACAACAATAACTCAGCTGTGGGAATTCAAGGTTACTGAGCCCAGAGTTGATAACAATTTGGCAGGTTGGAGAGCTGTGGAGAGAGCCCCCCCCCCTTTCAAGCTAATTGGGGAATGTGATTTATGACTGTTAATTGGAGGAGGGAATTGTGCTTTGCTACTTTATGCCAAGGGGAGGAGAATTCAGTTTTTGGTTTCAACTATGTAGTGCTGACGTTATGCTTCTTGAATAAAAGATTCTTTAAGGTAAACAATGCCTTGAAGTTCTTTTGAAGAGTTTCATCTGTCGGAACCATGACAGTGTGAATCAAACTGCAGAACTGCTGGCAGCTGGCAGTCAGCAGAAATAGCCTTCATTACTGCATTCTAACTACTGCCACCACCATGATGATGATTCTGTTGCTTTGCATGTACACTGAGAGCTACTGCACTGGAGACATATTCCTTGTGTGTATAATCACACTTGGCCAAATAAAGTATTCAGTTCATTTCAAAACTAAAGTTGAAGGAAAAAGAAAAGTTCAGAAGGTGCAGGGAAAAGGAAAAAAGAGGAAAAAAGAAATGAAGACAATAACAAAGAAATGGCTTCCAACTTTCATCAAGCTGAGGTTAAGCTATTATATTAACTCTTCACCCTCTTTTAAAATTACAAGTAAAAAAAAACTGGCTTATTTGATATCTTGAGGAAATTTTATTTTGAGCTATGATACTCAGAACAACACAGTATTTATTATTGCTTAATTCCTGCATTTTCATTTAGTAAGTATATAATCTTGCATTTTATTTTCTTAAACAACAAAGTTCCAGAGATGCTCATTCTAAAAATATGGCACATCTTATTGTTACACACAAGGGTTAAAAGAATTATTGAAACAAGGCTTAATAGTAGCTTTTCCCAATCTTGATATCTTCCCTATCAGTTGGACATAAATCTCCATAAATCTGGGGTCTGGAGATTATGGATCCTAAAGTTTAGTGTATCTGAGGGCTGACTACAAGATAGAAAAAGATGTTTACAATGAATTAGAATTCTGGTTAACATTTGTTTTGTGGAATGACGGGAGTCACTTTCCCTTTATTTTATTAGAACTTTGCTATGGTATATAATTATTGTAAATTGCTTTAGAGAGGTTCTATTTCCAAAAATAGAGCAGTTAGCACATAAATGTTTGAAGATGTTTCATCTTGTTGTCTTCTAAATGCATTAACTAAGTGCATTCCAAACATGTTTACTATTTTCAAAAAGCTGCACAAAAAGACTGTACAAATTATTCCTCCACTAGCAAATATCTGTTTGAATTCCTGGTTTTTAAAATGTGTATAGAAATGTCTTATCTTTGATATAGGTGCAGTGATAAAGGCTTTGTTTGCCTTCAAAAAATTTTCCCTCATAAAGTCCCTCCTGAAATCTGCAGCAATTAATAATCCTATTATGTACATTGACATAAATACTAAAATCTATGCAAGATATTGTAAATGCATAGGTTGGATCTGGCACTGTTGCCCACTGAGCAATGGAAATTGAAAAGTATCTGTTAGATTTTGTTACTCAGTTCAGTTATTTTTTTAATCAAAATATTATACAAGCAAGATTTTATGGTACACACAGGAAACTGAAAATTGTATAAAGTTAGTGGAAAAACAGATCACAAGCTATCCATATGCAACTACTAAGACAGGTTAAAATGAAAGTACAAGTCAACCAATTCCCACAATATGATATTGAGTATATTCCCACCATTTTCATGGAAACCATCAAGAATCACTGTCCTCAATCCCAGGCTTATATTCTTTTTTATATTTCAGTGATCTGTGATATTCTTCCCAAATTAATCATTTCTGGGTATTATCCAGCTAAACTCCAGCTCATAGTCTAAATGTAATCCCCAGAGCCCCAAAGTCATGACAAAACTTTTAGTTGACTCAGCCAAGGTTGACTCAAGGTTGACTCAGCCTTCCATCCTTCCGAGGTAGGTAAAATGAGGACCCAGATTGTTGGGGGCAATAAGCTGACTTTGTAATAATGCCGCTTGGGGTGTGTGAAAGCCCTAATAAGCAGGCATATACATAGAATGAAGGCTACTGCTAAGCTTGTAAGCCGCCCTGAGTCTTCGGAGAAGGGCGGGATATAAATGTAATAAAAAAAAAAAAAAAAAAAAAAAAAAAAAAAATAGTTTTTGCTACAATGGGGTGGATTATGTGAATTTAATGATAACCCAAGTTCTTCAAAGCCTTATAGAGGTTTAAACAGCATTTCACTTGTTACAATTTCATTATTCCAATCAGGTTGCTTTTTGTCACTGGGGAGACTTCAGGAGCAAAGTAGGTGCCTTTATCTTCTGAAATTTTGCAGTGTCAAAAATATGAAAGGGGATCTCCTGGTCACAAGAAACTGGAAGGTAGTCAGCTTGCTGTATGAAAAAAATACAGTTTTCTAAGGAATGTCTACAACTATATACACTATTGCATGATCGGTAAACTTACATTTTCAGCGTAAGTTCATTTCTGTCTCCTGGTGTTATTTAACGTTTTTGCTGTCCCTTATTGTCAGCTCACTGTTGTTGCACAATTTTTTTTTGTATGGGTAGCGTCTAAAGTATCAGTGTGATCAGGAGAAAGGTAGCTGTAATATTTCCTCATGATAATTCTTCGTTCAGAATTTAAAAAGTACAATATAATCAACTTCCAGAATTTGTTTGCATGTCCTATCTTACACTAATGCACATTTTTTGGTATATGTGTCTAGTTTGAATGAAAAATCTGGTTGCCCCAATTTAAGATGAACTATGATGTTAAAAGTTTAGGCTTCAACAACTTCACTGGTAACCTTACTTTTGGCAAATGGTACTGGGAATAGAGCATTTAAACAGATCCAGCAGACATGATACTCATGAAAAAAAGTGGAATTAAAACAAATCCTATCAATGATAGATAGTTCCAAGAAAAAAAAGACATATAGACTACGTTAGGAAAAAAATAGAAAGGATGTGGGTATCATTGCTGTAACTTGAGAAATGTTAAAATAGGATATGATTTGCTTATGGAGTGGCTGTGCAATTTGCTTAATCTGTGTGGAAATACTGCAATTGTGTCTAATGATTGGAAGTATATCCTTATGCTCTGGTCATATAAGGATAAAAGATAGCACTGATGATGTTTTGTAGTTTGGGTAATGAAATGTCTGCAAGAAAACAACTAAGCTCAGAGAGCACCAAGAACCCCTCATTTCAACCCTGAGCTACAAATATTCTCCTCTTTTTAATAAAAGGTAAGGATAAAAATAGTGAATGCAAAAACCACAGAGAGATTAATTTGCTAAATGTTTCTAGGATACTATTTGGCTGAACTGTTATTGAAAGGATACAGGATGTGAACACACTCTGGTTTTATACTGGACAGAGAATATACAAATGAGGGTTTTGCATTTGCAGCAAGTCATTGATAAAGAATGGATGTGAAAAATAAAATTTATCATGTTTGTTGATTTAAAGAAATAGGCTCAATGTACATAATATTTTAATTAACTAGAGCGGAAAGTTGATTGTCTGTTAAATATGATATGAGTAGTATATAATGGAATAAAGCATTATAATGGAATAAAGTAGTATATAATGGAATAAATAAATAATAATGTGTGAGAATAAATGAAATGTTTAATGAATAATTCAGAGAGGGAAACAAGAATGTCAGATATTCCTTGTTTCTTTAGTGCATTTATGGATAAATGTATAAGAAATGCTACTGATGTCGTTAGAAGTATGCTGACAGAGAATGCAATCGTACATGTACTTTTGTATGCCAACGATGCCATGCTGTTGGCTCAGAGCCTGAATAATTTGCAGTGAATGTCAGACTTGGTGGACAAGGAGAATGGATATGAAAAATTATTTATTTAATAGAGACATGGAGTGAACAATCACAGGTTATTCAAAATGGTGAAAATAGTGCAAAATGGAGAAATTTTTGTACTTTGTAGATTGTTTATTAAAGATGGGGAAACAAATGGGGATATTAAAAAATGTAGAAAGGTAGTTGGTAGCTTGAAATTAGTATTAGTTGAAAAAATAACACTTCTGTTCATCTTGTTATATGAAAGTGGGAGTTGCGTATGTCCACAGAAACTCCAAAAATATGTTGAATGCAATAACAATAGAGTAGTTAAGATGTATATGTAGTAAAACAAAAAGAGAAAGGGTCAAGAATGAACAAACTGAATAGAAAAGTAACAGTGATCACTATGAAAGACATGGTTGATGTGAGTTGATCATAGAGAGAATAAATCAGGACTTAATTATAAAGCAAATTTATGAAAGATATGAATGGCTTAAGAGGAAACGGACCAAGAAAATTATTTATTTTATTTTATTTTTATTTTATTTTATTAAATTTATATACCGCCCTATTCCCGGAGGACTCAGGGCGGTGTACAGGGAAGATTAAAACAAACATACAAAAATTAAAATCAGATTAAAACAATTAATTAAATAAAGCCTAATAAAAATTAAAACCCCTCAGCCTGGGCCAGACAGCTCAAAGAGCCAAGTTTTCAGGTCCCTGGGGAATGAGCGAAGGTCAGGGGAAGTCCTAAGTTCCATGGGGAGCTGGTTCCATAGGGCCGGCGCGCCCACAGAGAACGCTCTTCCCCTGGGAATAACCCACCGGCTTTCCCTAATCGGCAGTATCCTGAGAAGGCCCTCCCTGTGGGAGCGCACGGGACGAAGGGAGCTTGATGCCGGCAGCAGGTGTTCCCTCAGATAACCCAGACCCAAGCCATTTAGGGCTTTATAGGTCATCACCAGCACCTTGAATCTCACCCGAAGGGCAACTGGAAGCCAATGCAGCTTGCGGAGTAGAGGTGTTACATGGGAGTATCGGGAAGCCCCCATCACAACTCGCGTGGCCGCATTCTGCACCAGTTGATGCCTCCGAGTGGTCCTCAAGGGCAGCCCCATGTAGAGAGCGTTGCAGTAGTCTAAACGGGAGGTCACGAGCACATGAGTGACTGTGCGTAGGGCATCTCGGTCCAGATAGGGTCGCAACTGGCGCACCAGGCGAACCTGGACAAAAGCCCACCTGGTCACGGCTCCTATGTGATCTTCAAAATTGAGCTGTGAATCAAGGAGGACGCCCAAGTTGCGAGCCCTATCAACGGGGGGTAACACCTCACCCCCCATCGTTAAAGATGGAATAGTCTGGGTAACCCGAGATGCCGGTATGCATTGGATGAAAATGACGAGATCCTGAAAAAAGAGAGATAATAAGTTTAAAGAAGAAAAACACAACATATGAAACAGTATTGGAGTACTGGACATAGTGAAAGGAGAGTTAGTTTGCAAGGATACATTTGCACAATATGGAGAGCTATTGTGCCTAATGTTAGCATAAATTAGTTCTAGCTGCACTTTTTTTCTTTATCTTATTCCTTTAATTTCCTTTAGCTTACTATTACCTGCTCATTATCAGTGAACTGAATAATGCTGCTTTCCACCAAAGAGGTTCAATATGAATTTTAATGTGGTATGGTGGCTATGTGTTGAAGTAGGAATGGAGAGACCAGGTACTAGTCTACTTATTAGGCATGGAAACTTCAGGGCTATCATTTTCTCAGTCCAATCCAAAAAATATTCATTGTATAGCAAATCCATACATAGCCACTTTTTGTTGGGGGGGAAGGTGGTCTGAAAGAGTTTATTTATTTATTTATTTATTTTGTAAGAATATCAAATATAGCCAGTCTTGTTGAGATTATAACTCACTCTTTGACAAAATAGACCACAGTCTATTTCTTGGAAAGATAAAACAATATGGGATAGAAATTGCCATCACCAGGTGGATTCACAACTGATTGACCAACAACACTCAGTGCATGGAATTACATCAAAAAGAGGGACGAATACCTCAAGGTTCTGCCTTAGGTCCAGTACTCTTCAACATCTTCATAAATAATCTAGATGAGGGGATAGAAGGAGTACCCATCAAATTCACAAACAACATTAAGCTGGGGGAATAGCTAACACTTTGGAAAATAGATTCAAGATTCTGAAGGATCTTAACTGACTTGAACACTGGGCCCTATCCAACAAAATACAATTCAGTGGTGAAAAAAGTAAGGTACTATCCTTAGGCAATAAAATTAACTTAATAACTGTTTTGCTTAGCAATGGAAATTTTGGACTGAATTGTGGTTGTAAACAAGGACTATGTGTACACATGTCAGGAACCTGACAACATTCATACAATTAATGAGCTCCTATGTGGGCCTTGTGCTTCCTCCAGCGCACTCCTGAGAAGAAAGCTTGAATTACGAGAGTTGTGTAGCTACATGCAATTGGTTATTATAGTATTAGGAAATTTATGCTCCTTTGGTTTTGACTAGGTTTCTAGTCCTATCTGAGGGATCACCTTCTCCCATATCTACCTGCCTTTCTGAATAAGGTAAGCTCCATCCTGGTCTTGTCCCTTTATAATTGCCAGGTGACAGGATTTCAGAAGGAGCTTTCCTAATAGGAGCCCACATATTTTGAAGCTCCCATCCTAGGATATTTTGTGGTCTCTGTCCCCTACCAGGCTTTAGAAGTATTGTTAAGATCCACCTATTTTATTAGGCACGTATTTCTCCTCTTATTTTGCCCCATAGTGTCCAGAGTCTATGGAATTTTGCTCCAAAGTCCATTGGAGTTGGGCAGCCAATAAATAAATAAAATCTCTGTGAGGTTGGATTGACAGCTAGCTTCCATGGTTGAAGTGGATTAGAGCATGGATCTCCCTGTTCCGAATCCAACACCTTAATCATTGCACCAAACTGTGTTATACTAGTACAGTATATACAGAAGCTGCATTGGCTTCCGGTTGCCCTCCGGGTGAGATTCAAGGTGCTGGTGATGACCTATAAAGCCCTAAATGGCTTGGGTCCGGGATATTTGAGGGAACACCTGCTGCCAGCATCAAGCTCCCTTCGTCCTGTGTGCTCCCACAGGGAGGGCCTTCTCAGGGTGCCGCCGGCAAAAGATTGCCGGCGGGTAACACCCAGGGGGAGGGCCTTCTCTGTGGGTGCGCCAGCCCTTTGGAACCAGCTGCCCGTAGAGCTCAGGACTGCCCCTGACCTTCGTTCATTCCGCCGGGACCTGAAGACCTGGCTCTTTGAGCTTTCTGGCCAGGACTGAGAATTTTAATTGTAATTTATTTTAATTGGGTTTTAATTGGAGTTTAACAGGGGTTTTATTTTATTCAAGGACTAAATTTAATTATCTTAATTGTTCTTAACTTTTGTAATTTGTATTGTTATTTTAAATACCTTGTGAACCGCCCTGAGTCCTATGGGAGAAGGGCGGTATATAAGTCCAATAAACATAAACATAAACATATTTTAATATACTTATCTCTGAGAAAACTATCTGTCCAATGACTTTCTGACTAAAAGGAGCTATAATGTACAGAGAATATTCAGTACAAAGAGTACAGCAACATCACTTAAGTTTAGAGTGTGTACAATTTATTGCATGCATTATTTAATCATTAGATATTGAGCTTTTCTTAACAGTGGGTAGAACGTCCACCTTGTGTATATATGTGATTTCTGCAGTTTTAGATTAGATTACTATGTTCTACAATAGAGAACACCTAAAGAAATACCTTCTGTATTATTAGTGTTGGAGAAGGATGATTATATTCTAGAATTCTATTACCTATTTCCTGGAATATTTATTATTTATGTTTGTTTACTAAATTGATATGGCAGCTCACTTGCCATGTGATGCTGAGTGGCTAACATCCAATTAAAATGATAGGAAAATAACCAACAAAAAACGAAAACACATTATGCCTGAGCCAATTCATATAGTACGTAGATAACCTCCCTAAAATGTGGGCCTCTGTAATCAGCTGTGAGAATAACTTTGAGGAACAGAAAGAAAACTGTCAGATAAGAGAAACTGAGTCCAAAGCAGAACTGTAATTTGAGAAAGCATCTCAGACCTGACCCTTCGTAGTTCTCTTGAACGTAAAGGCAGAGGTAGAAGTGGTACAATTCAGATTTCCAACAATTTGTTACTGAAACTTATATAAAAAAAGAAGCATTAGCATTCTTAAGTTTGATTTCCTGGTTTGGACTACTTTGAAGGGCTTATACCATCTAACTTTCTGGCCCAATGGGGAAAAAGCAGGCTGCTATTGTAAATGGCCTGATCTGATCAGCAGAAAGAAACTATACTAGCCGCAGGGAGAATAGTTGGCCTAGCCCATTCTGGAGCTTTCCAAAATTAAATTCAATTGGTTATTCCAACAATTTCCCTTTCTATTTAATTATTAACTTTCTGCCAATAGGGTCTGTTTATCCTCAGAGTGTTAATTAAAACCAGTAATTCTTTAAAATCTACCATTTAGATATCAATTCTGGTCCACCCGCTATGATGCCACTTGAAACATCACTATGCTGCAAAGAAAAATATCCTCTGTCTACTTCATGGTTATCTGTGGGGTTCTTTTGGATCAAGAATCAACCAGAATATATCATGAATCAAAGATAGGCAAGGACAACAGTCAGGCAGGTATATTCAAAACCATATATGGATAAACCCACAAGAAAGAATATAGTTAAAGATTGATTTTCCCCTTTAGTACATTATGTAGGGGTTGTTTCACCTTGATAAATTTTCAATATGGGTTGTTTTCTCTAAACAACCCATAGCATGGATCATTCCACTGTATCCAAAACAAACAAAACAAAACAAAAAGAAATGAAATAAAAGAAAAAAAGTCCAGCTTCTTCTCTGTTACGCTAGGAGTTTTGTGAGAATCTGTAAGTGAATATATGTAACCGCTAAGATACATAGATATACAGTATGCTAGCTCTAATGGGATATTGTTAACATTCTTGTATCATTCCTACTTTCACTGTAATAAAACTAGGTATTGAAAATGCTGTGAAATTTGGGCTTGAGAAAAATATTTACATAGGATTCAGGCAGCTGTTAATATCTAACATGCTGTCTCCCACCATGTTAACTAAACCACTTAAAACCACTAATGCTATTTTCCATGCTAAGCAATAGGATAAGAGCTGATGATGTGGCTGCATCCTTCCTCAGTGTAGCATGTGGTACACACATCCCCTTAATTAGCTTTTAACAGTTCTGAAACTGGGTGGAATAAGAATCACACAAGGATTGTTCTTATACATAATTTAACCTTTTAATCATAAAAAGATATCTTTTAAAAGGCTGAGCTTATTGCAAAAGAATTTATATTGACACCAATATCTGAGTTCTTGAGTGCTAAAGTATTAAAAATGATTGAAATCAGATATTGACTGTTATGTTTCCCTATTGTAGGTACAATACGGCATAGTATATTTATAGTGTGATAATATTATGACTCATTCCATCTCTTGTACAAACAGCAGCTTGGGCCCAAATATATATGAGATTTACACAAAGGCTGCTTTTTTATATCCTGCACCATTCACGGATGTAATAAAGGTTATATAAAACCAATACATAACAGGTATGAAAAATATTTTTTCAATGTAATGTTTCTAATCACAATCAAGGAGGCTAAATTGCACAGAATGTGTAATACTATAAATGTAGGACAGTACTCCCCAATCTGGGGACCTCCAGATGTACTGGAATTTTCAAATAGTTTTGTATCTGGCAGAAATGTTTTACATCAGCTGTTATCTGAGTCTTTTAAAACTGGTAATGCCAATGACTGAGGTCATCAAAATGCAGAGTATGTGGTCTGCCACGCAGCTCCACTCTGCCTTCAAAAAAACAGGCGATGCCTTTTGCATCTAAAGTGAGAATCTTACCTGTGTTACTGCAAGAAAACTGATCGGGTGAATTGGTACAAATGAGTTGAAGCAAATCTTTTTTTTTTTGTTAGAAAAATGTTAGAAAGATAGGCCATGTGCTTACATCAGCTAATTTATCTCCTAATTAGGTAATGAGTCAGATTCATTTTACATCTATAATACCAGCATTAGAATTAGAATTACACAATGAAGGTATTGATGGTGGATAGCTTCAACCTCTTAGGATCAATAGTAAAGTAAACAGCAAAGAAATAAGCAGTCAAGAAATATGTCACAGGCTTGCATTTGGCAAAGCAGCAATGAAGACATTGAAAAAGATATTCAAATGCTGTGATATGTCTCTACCCACAAAGATCAGAATTGTGCCAGTCATAATATTCCCCAAGATACTCTATGGAAATGAAAGCAGGATAGAAAGAATAGTGATGCCTCTGAACTGAAAGAATAGTGATGCCTCTGAACTTTGTTGAAGAAGATTCCTGAAATACCACGGACAGCCAAAAAACAAAAAAAACTTATTGATCGTTGAACAAATCAACCCAGAGTTCTCATTTGTGGTGCAAATGACCATTTATTTATTTATTTATTTAATTAAATTTTTATACTGCCCTTCTCCCGAAGGACTCAGGGCGGTGAACAGGGCATATCTTAAAACTACAAAAGTACAAAAGTTAAAAAAGAATTAAATTATTGCCCACAATAAAAACAATAAAAAATATATATAAATATTAAAACCCTAAGTAATTCCCCATCAGGCCAGGCCAGCTTGTTCAAATAAATGGGTCTTTAACCCGCGCCGGAAGGAGCGGAGATCCGGTGCCATCCAGAGCTCAACCGGCAGCTGATTCCACAAAGCCGGAGCGCCCACAGAGAAGGCCCTCCCCCTGGGGGCCACCAGCCGACATTCTCTGACTGGAGGCACCCTGAGGAGGCCCTCTCTGTGGGAACGCACGCTCAAATTATCCTATTTCAGATACATTATGCAAAGACTCAGAGTCTAATGCCGAGAAAGATGGAAGGAAAGAGAAGAAAAGGATGACCACCAGCAAAATGGATGGATCCATTTACAGTAGCAATGACAGCACTGTTGGGAGACATGAAAGAACAGGTTAGGGACAGTCATGCAGAAAATGATTGCTAGGGATCAAAAATGATTTAATGGCACATAATCAATGAATCAAATACCACAAAAATGATAGGCATTTGCATTCTTCTTCAACCTTTTCCACAAGTTCAAATGGAAAATAAAAGCTGAAAATGAATCTCATGTGGCTATATCATGTCTCCTTTTTTAATACTCTGAGGATATTGTGGATGTTAAAAAATATGAAAACTAATTTTTAACAGGCTATTCTTTGGGAATTTTCTTATATGCAAACAAAACAGTGAGTTTGTGGCATATTCACTTAAGAACACGATTGCCAATAGGAATTTCAGGGTAGCATGCCCAAGCAATACTAGTCCACACTAGTCCACCAGGTCCCAGGTTCTCCTTGCATCTTTTAAGGTCAGTCAGTCAGCATCCTCAACTTCATCCTCCAAAAGTCCTGCTGGACTGGCATGATGGTCTCCATTCAGTTCAACAATCCTATGAGATAGTAACTGAGTCATGTTACCAATTATCTCTATGGCTAAACCTGACCCTTGAATCACTACCATTACTCTCATCTTAGGCAATATGGAAAAAAAATAGAAACTGTGGTTTTGCTGATTTATGATTAGTTATTCTTCAGTTTTTGTATACCCTATAGAAGCTAAATACAAATTATTAGGTTTTAAAGCTATTCTTTACATCCCTTGAGAGCTCCATTTATTCCTTAGTAAATACGGTATGAGTTCCCCCCCCCCCAGTATTTGGCTTGAAAAAGATACCTTTGTATTTTATATCCTCTGTAGTTTTCCAGTAGAAATAGGCTCTGAAAAAACATTACTTTCCCCCAAGGATGATACACTGATATCCAAAGCAAGATAAACAAATTCATTTTGTAGATTTGTTCAATGCTAGTTGTTTGGGGAGGAAAATGTTCAGTTGAACGGAATTCTTGCATACCAAGCAATAGGTTATATATTTAAAGGAAGAATGATTAATTATTAAAGGATTGTTTTATTTGGTTAAGTGAAGCAATAGCACTCAGTCATGCAACTAAAGTTCTTGTGGCTTGCAATTTATACAATATATGAAATGTATCATAGGGCTATTATGGATTTCAGTTTTGATATTTACACAGACATAGGAAATAATATGAAGGCTATTCCATTTTTCATTTAAGAAATTAGTGGAGGGATTAGGAAAATATAACATTTATTATATTTTGGTGGAGCCTTGGTGGAGCAGTGGGCTAATGCCTTCTTAAATAACACCAGCTGCCTGCAATTAGTGCAGGTTCGAGTCCCACCAGGCTCAAGGTTGACTCAGCCTTCCATCCTTCCGAGGTAGGTAAAATGAGGACCCAGATTGTTGGGGGCAATAAGCTGACTTTGTAATAATGCCGCTGGGCCCCCCCGAAAGCCCTAATAAGCAGGCATATACATAGAATGAAGGCTATTGCTAAGCACATTGATTTGTGCTTAGATTGTAAGCCGCCCTGAGTCTTCCGAGAAGGGCGGGATATAAATGGGATTAAAATAAAAAATAAATTTTAATAAATTTTATTTAAAAAATTTATTGGCCGCCCATCTTGCCACAGGGTAACTCTGGGTGGCTTACAATTAAACACACACACAAACACACAGAGACACAAATAGGTTAATACCAACCATTAAAATTCAATTATAGATGGGGAAGGCAGGGGCAGAATGGGGGGCAGGTGGGATCCAACATCCATAGTAGAATTGTAACAGTTTTTAAACTTTGCACTCATAACCGAATATTCTTATAATGCAGTACAGTGGGAGCTATTGCTTTGATTATTTATGGAATAGAAAATAAATTTGTAAAATAAAACACAGACCTAGCTAGTCTGCTACAATTGCTGGCAATATTGCAATTGCAATATAGAAATTAACAGGATTTGGCAACTTGGATTTTTAGCAGCCCTTGGGCCTTTTTTATGGACCTTGGAACTCTCCCCAATTTCCAACTGTGTAATTGTTGAAAATAAACATTTTGAAGTAAGAAATGCATGAAAACTGTTATCATGATCCCTAAAAAGATGTGACATAACTTGAAAAACTCAATTGCTTTTTTAAAAAAAATGAGAAAAGAAAGGAAAATTCTAGTTCCTGACATGCATATATTGTGACAATTCAAATTTTGTGACATCACTCTACCTACCATGGCTTTTGTCCCTTTCAATTACCTTATGCACAGCCTGGGGTCTCTGAAAAGCGGCTCATCCAGAAACTGAAAATAGAAGAAGACATAAGCTGTGGCTGTGTTTGCACTATATGCTAGACTAGATTAAAATGGACTTGCATAGTTCATTTGCAGAGAAACCCTGATGTTGTCCTAGCTGCGTGTGAACAAGGTCATCATACAAAGTCATTATTTATATGATTGATTAACCCAGGCTTAAGATTGAATGTGTTATATGAGCCCAAAATTAAAATGTCTTGAATTATACTAGCATGGATATCAATGATACAATGACATACTAAAGAGCAAAGGTCTCACCATGGCAGAACAGAAAACTACAAATATAATACAATTTTGGGGAACCAATCTGCCAAGGAGGATTGGAACTACCTACTAGTATGCCTTTTAAGTGAGCCAGGCAATCCAATATTATAAAAGGCTGTCGAGAGATGCTGAAAAATTAGCAAGCCTGCATCCCTTGCCCTTTCTTTATTATATAGAATTCACTAGAACAATCAAAACTAGTTTAATCCTCAAATCGAGAGATTCTGGAAAATTAACAAGCTTGTATCCCATGCCTTTTCTCCATTATATGCAATCCACAAGAACAATCAAAACTGGTTTAGTCCCAAAATCAGAAATTCACTTCAAAGGAATAAATGAGCTGCATGATTAGTGTCTTCCAAAACTAAATGAAATTCAGAAATTTATTTTATTTTTTTATTTTTATTTTAATTCCATTTATATCCCGCCCTTCTCCGAAGACTCAGGGCGGCTTACAAGCTTAGCAGTAGCCTTCATTCTATGTATATGCCTGCTTATTAGGGCTTTCACACACACACCCAAGCGGCATTTTTACAAAGTCAGCTTATTGCCCCCAACAATCTGGGTCCTCATTTTACCTACCTCGGAAGGATGGAAGGCTGAGTCAACCTTGAGCCTGGTGGGATGCGAACCTGCACTAATTGCAGGCAGCTGGTGTTACTTAAGGAGGCATTAGCCCACTGCTCCACCAAGGCTCTTAATGAAATGACTATCTGGTTCAAAGTCTTGCTCAAGCATGGAAAATTAAACATAGATAACTATTCTAAAATATATGTGAAAACATTTATTATTTCATGTATGATTTTTTTAAAAGTTTATGCCTCACTTTTACCAACCTACATGACTCTTTTAGTATTCCTTATTTCATATTCATTGATTTGATATAATGCCGAGAAATTAATACATTTTATTCATAAGACAGCATAGGATCTCTCTCTATTGTGCTTTGTATGTAGCTATAGAGATGGTAGAGGACAGAAAGGCCTGGAGGAATGTTGTCCATAGGGTCGCGATGGGTCGGACACGACTTCGCAGCTAACAACAAATGTAGCTATAGATACCGCAAGAAATCATTTTGTAGTATATATATATATATATATATATATATATATATATATATATATATATATATATATATATATTACAAAAAAACAGCATATATATTTGTAGGATTTATTACTGAGTCTATGCCAACTGAATTATGCATGTCAGCCAAGAGATGTTTCAGCTCAGAACTTTTGGAATGTCTTCCTTGTGCTGTTTCAGAGGCAATGAACTACATTAGGATATGGCACTGACACCAAGCAAAACAGCAACTGATACATTCCTGAACAGTTTACTTTAGCGCGGAATAATTTTTAAAGGTAGATTCTTTACTAATCCTTTGGTTTCCATTACTTATTTTATTTTTATTTAGATTTATGAGGCTGCTCAACTCAGCCCAGGTTTTATCTACATGTTGCAAAGTTGCTGCAGTATTGGAAAAATGAATATTGCCAATTTTCTAAGTGGATTAATGTGCTTCAAAGACTACCAAAAATTATTCAATCAGAAAAACATTCTCTCATAATCTTTGGGGAAAGAGCCAAATATGGAAATCAGAGTTGTTCCCTTCTCCCCAGCATATCATGGAAATTTACAGTTCAGTTTGAGATAAACACAGTACCACAATAAGCTTCTTTTTCCTGAGAATGAGCAATTGATGGATGAAAGGAGGTATTTTCACTCTGCTATCTTTCAATTCCTCAGTCTCTCAAAAGCAGTTTGAAGATAATCAACAATTAGCTAGAAACCTTTTGACCTCAAATTGCAGAAAACAAGAAGCAAAAAACATTTTTCCACCATGAGCTGCCTGCCACATATCCTGCAAGAAACATGATTACTTCCCCTCTTAACAAGAGGGAAATAAATTCTATTTGCAATAGAAAAAAATAAGCACCCCAATGTTACTACTGGTATGAAGGGAAGTCATCTTTCCTTTTGAAATACCTGCTAAGGAAACTGAAGTCCCTGGATTCTAGAAGTGGAACCAACAATTTGTGAAACTAGGAAAATGGGTGACCATATGCTTCACCAATCCACCACATTTGAAAGAAAATACTAATTGTACTGCTGTTTCAAATATAGATGACCCAGAAGTAAACCAGCATAGGAATTGAATTCAGTTGAATGGTAGAATTAGAGAAGTCTGCATATGGCACCGTCTTGTGTGGAAGTTGGGTTCTATTGTGGTTATAAGTCAAGAACGCTCTGCATAGATTTCAGTTGAAAGAGATTGATTTTTACATTCACAACTGCATGTTCATTTTTTAAGAAAGGTAAATATATTACAGAAAATCACTTCTATCTTGCTAGTAAATAAACTAATCATTTCTGTTGGGTACCAGCTCTTCATGACATGGGCCAACCATCTGAGGGACTGCTTACCTTCAATTGCTTCTTCTCATCTGCTATGATTAAGCAGAGTACTCCAGGTTCTCTGAATTACATAATGTCATTTTACAAGACCAAGGAAGATCTTACTTGCTGTGGTACCTTTCCTCTTGCTTTTCATTTGTAAGCTACCCAGAAATGTTAAGGAGTTGATTAACCTTGAAACTGAATAAATAAAAGTAAATAAATCTATTATTCATCTCTGATGAAATATTTCATTAAAAATACAATGCTACAGACGAGGAGGCAACTTACTACCTATGGAGTCCTTGATGTTCACTGAGTTTGGTTGTTTGAAGATATTTCATTACCTGACTATGTAACATCATCACTGCTGGTGAGTGTGGGGTTTGCTCTATGATTATATATACAGTGGCTTGCCCTGCCATGTTGGTGGTGATGTGGTGTTCTCCTTGGTACTTCATTGATTAAGATATTGTTTTCTGCTTGTTTGTGTAAAGGTTGCTGGAGAAAGTGAGGGGTTTTTTTTGTTTCTTAGCTTTTTGTCTCTTGAGTGGTGTGTAAATATGGTCTATCTCTGTGTCCATTCAGGGCTTATTTTTCTAAGTGCCAAGCTTCCAGAAATGCCCTAGTATTTTTGGATTTAGTTTGGTCTAGAATGTTCAGTTTCCCCATTCAAACTATGGTTGAGTCTGTTCATGTGTTGTGAGATTAAGGCATTTTCATCATGTCTTCTGACTGCTAGTTGGTGTTCATGAATGCCCTCTGCTAGTCTGCTCTCCTGTCTGTCCTACATAGTGAATGTCGCAGTCCTTGCAGATGTTAATGAAACATGCAAACAAACAACCAAGTTCAGAGAGCATCAAGGACTCCATAGTTGAATCCAAGGCTTCATATATACTCTTTTATTGATAGCTTACTAATTTCATGACACTGTCTTTTGATAGCAAGATAGCCAGAAAGATTAATCCTGCATGCAAAACTATGCCCTGATAGCATCCTTTTTCTGACCTTCCATGTTGGATCAAAATGTCTCCCTAATTTTTTGCCGGGTGGGGGGTGGGGGGGTGAGAGGATGGGGAGGTAGTGGAAGGAATGTAAAAGACATAGTCATTCCTTAAACTCTGCAAATAATTAAAACTCATGCTTAAAACTCCAAAAATGGAAACTATACTTCTTGATTTTGAATATGGCCTTTACGTATATTTATTCATTTATTCTTTTAGAGCTTCTACAACCCACACCAATCTAAGTATTCTGGATGGGTTGCAAAAGAAAAAAACTTTAAAAGAATACAAACAACATATGAATTCTAAACATCTCCCTCAATACAGATGTCTCTTATAAAAACCTAGGGATAGAACCCTGAGAAAATAGGGCCATTTTGGTTGCTTTTTCAAATCCCATGAAGAAGGGAGTTGCAGACCTTCCGATTAGAGAGCTCCAAAGTATGAGTGCTGTAATGTATTGGGGGTTTTGCTTGTACTGATTCACGTGTCTGTTAAATGCTGCATTAATGGCTGCTCAATGCTGTGTATGTGTAATGGCTACTGACTAAGCCAGACTTCTTGTTTCCAGGGCTATCATTGGTAGATTTGGAGCAGGAATGGCTTTCTTCAAATCTATTGGCTGCCACCTAGTGGCCAACCATATAAATAGCTGCGCAGCAGCCACTGTTTCAGTTCTGTTATGTTTGACTTCAATAAAACATGTTACTGTTTGGAACCTTCCCTCTTGCTCAATGCCTACCAAAAACCGGCTACACAACACTGGCAACGAAGGTGGGATCTGCTGCTTCTTCATAAGAGCCTGAAGTCACTAGGGGGTGAGACCAGCACAGAGCCTGGTAGGGAACAGCGTTCCCACCCCCCTTGGTCTGCCTAGCAAGCCACACTGGAGACCACCCCACCCTGAGGATCAGTCTCAGGGCCTACGAAGAAGCTAGCAGCACAAGGCAACACGAGACATAAGCCGCAAAGACTTCTCACCATGTTGAAGGTCAGAAAGCTCGAAGAATTTGATGTCACGCACCCGGAGAGATGGTCGTCCTACATCTCCAGGGTGGAGAACTATCTACAGGCAAATCAAGATGCCGAAGATGGTCTGAAGGTTGCCACAATCCTCTATGTGTGCGGGCCTGCAACGTTCGACATCATTGAGAATTTGGTCGCACCGGGACAGCTGGAGTCCGTTACTTTCACGGACCTGAAGAAATGACTCGGCAACCATTTTCAACCGAAGCTGTCGGTGGTAGTGTGGAGGCATGCCTTCGAACAGCGAGAACAACCTGGTGAGACAGCCACGGAGTTCATCACGGCATTGAGGCAAGTGTCTCGTCTTTGTCAGTTCACGGACTTGGAAGAAAGATTTTGAGACCATCTTGTCTGTGGACTCAGGAGCAGAGAGCTCCAACAAAAACTTTTCGCAAAGGAGACCCTCTTGCTCCAAGAAGCTTTGAAAGAGCTCATGGCGGATGAAGCTGCCGGCAGGGCCGTGAAGGCATTGTGGCCCGCCAAAAGCACACCACATGCAAAAGCCGTCCACCACAAGGATGCCGAGCAATGAGAAGACATTGATTCCGACCATGAAGTCAACAAGATTCAACGACACCAAGACAAGGAACCGAGGACCCCTGACAAGGCAGTTCCCTTCCTTTGATGTTTGGAGGCCGCCATCAAAGAGCAGACTGCAGATTCAGGACAGCCACGTGTTGGGCCTGTGGGAAACCCAGCCACATCACAGCCATCTGTAGAGGTCACCAGTAGGACTGCCAACTGGATGAGGCGTTCAGGAGAGGTACTGGGGCCCGGGGCAACATAGAGTAGGGTTCTTCTCCAGCCACCGGAGTGTCTGCCTCACAGGAGCTCGCTGCCCCCTCAAACAAAAACTTCGACTACAAGTCAAGCTGCAAGGCATTCCTTGCAGAATGGAACTGGACACCGGTTCAGCTGTATCCATTCTTTCCCTTGAGATCTTCTGGTTCGTTTGCAGCTGCAGCAAGAGATGGGACAAACTTCAGCCATCTGATATTATTTTAAGCGACTTTCAGAATTCCTGAGTAGCCGTAAAGGGCGAGGTCACTTTGGCCGTAAAATTCAAGGGGTTTTCGAGGGCCCTAGATATCATTGTGGTGGAAGGTCAGAGAACAAGCCTCGTTGGGCTTGATTGGTTTGATGCACTGAGCATTCAAATAACTGGAATTCACCAGACACAAGCAATGAACTTGGCGTCAGTATGTGAGGAATTCACAGATGTTTTTGACACAAGTCTGGGAGAGTACAAGAGCCCTCCAATAGCCTTTAAGCTTGACCCATCCGTAACACCAATTAGGGTTAAGCCTCGTCGAGTGCCTTTTGCGTTAAAGCACAAAATTGATGCAGAGCTGGACAAGCTGGTCAATCAGGGAGTACTACAGCCCGTAGATGGTGGGGAGTGGGAAACTCCTATTGTAACGCCACTTAAGGCCAATGGGGAGATCAGGATTTGTGCTGATTACAAGTGCACCATTAACCGGGCACTGCAGCAGCACGCGTACCCGGTGGCAATTGTTAGCCACATCTTGGCATTGCTGAAAGGGGGTAGCATGTTTGCTAAGTTAGATTTGGCACAGGCCTATCAGCAGTTACCAGTGGATGAGGCCACAGCGGCCGCACAAACATTGTGACACATAGGGGGGCTTTTAAGGTCAAGCGCCTCCAATTCGGGGTTAGCGTAGCCCCAGGAATCTTCCAGGGAGTAATGGAGCACACACTCAAGGGTATTCTGGGGGTTTGCCCCTATTTTGACGATGTACTTATTGCCGGAGAGCCCACTGAGGTCCTGGCAAGGCGGCTCAAAGCTGTCCTTCAGCAGTTCTGCACAGCGGGACTCAAGCTAAGGAGGGAAAAATGCAAAATTAGGGTCCCTTCCACTGAATTCCCGGGGTTCCCTATCGATGCCGAAGGCATCCATCCTGCAGAATTCAAGCTGAAGGCAATTCAGCTGGCACCAAGTCCCAGATCTAAAGGAGAGCTCCAAGCATTCCAGGGTCTCCTAAATTTTTACCACACGTTCCTTCCTAACAAGGGTGCAGTGGCAGAGCCGTTACACCAGCTCTTAGACAAGAACACCCTGTGGAAATGGACCAAGGTTCAGGAAAACAGTTTTAAGGTGGTAAAATCACTACTGTCCTCAAATTCAGTGCTCACGCACTTGAATGAAAACTTGCCAGTTTGTATTGCGTGTGACGCACCCCCTTATGGGGTTGGGGCTGTACTAAGCCATTTGTCAGCTGATGGGACTCAGTCCCCTATTGCTTACTATTCAAGGACCTTGTCCTTGTCCTCGGCTGAGCACAATTATGCTCAGATTGAGCGCAATTATGCTCAGATTGACAAAGAGGCCTTCGCCATTGTATGGCTGACAATTTACGGTTTTTACTGACCATAAGCCATTGCTGGGACTATTTACCACAGACAGGCAGATGCCTCAAATACTCTCCCCCAGAATGTTAAGGTGGGCCATTTTATGTCAGCCTACAGCTACAGGCTGATCCACAAACCTGGCAAAGACATGGGCCATGCAGACAGCCTTAGCAGGTTGTCATTGCCACACATGGAGCCAGATCTGGCTCCAGCCGCTTGCATCTTGTCCATTCAAGATTTGCCAGAACTTCCCCTCTATGCAGGGGACGTCGTTGCGGAAACAGCAGCAGACAAAATTTTAAGCAGGATGCTGTCCTAGGTTCACACCGGATGGCTGGAAAATAGCCCGGGACCAGAGTTCCAGAGCTATTTCACACAAAGAAATGAGCTTTCAGCTCATAAGGTGTTCATTCTTTGGGGAAGCAGGGTCATTGTCCCCAGTTCATTAAGGCACAGAGTTCTCCAGTCTCTGTATGAGGGCCATCCAGGTATCGTCCAGATGAAGGCACTGACACGGAGCCAGCTTTGGTGGCCAGGGTTAGATAAGGCTATCGAGGCCCAAGTATACAGGTGTTACACGTGTCAACAGTCCAGACCAGAGATGCCACAGGCCCCTGTCCACCAATGGGAGGAGACTCACACCATGGTCAAGAATCCACATCGATTTCGCTGGGTCCTTTCAGGGACAGCTGTTTTTGATAATGGTCGACAGCCATTCTAAATGTTTGGAAGTAATTCCCATAGCCACTATGACTACTGCTAGGACCATCCAGGTGCTTAGGAAACTTTTTGCTACACATGGGCTCCTGAACGTCTTGGTCTCCAACAATAGAGACTAGTTCACAGTGTCCAAATTCCAGACCTTCCTGAGGGCCAACCTCATAAGGCACGCCACGTTGGCTCCATTTCACCCCTTGACGAACGGGCAGGCAGAACGCATGGTGCGTACGATGAAAGAGTAATTAAAACGCATTGTTTCAGGGGATTGGCACCATAGGCTGGGTGATTTCTTGCTATGCCAGCACACTACGCCATGCACAGCCACAGGCAAAAGCCCAGCAGATCTTCGCTGGGGAAGAAGACTGATCACAAAATTGGACTGACCGAGTAGCAGCTGACACCACACGCCCAAAGGCACCAAGGGGGTTGCAAGTGGGTGAGAGGGGGTGGACTCGAAACTACGGGCATGGGGCTTTGTGGGTGCCCACTAAAATTGTTAAGATTTCAGGACCCCTCTCCTACGAGGTGGTCTTGGAAGGGGGGTGAGTTATTTGCTAACATATTGATCAGCTGCGATGGTGGTTCGCTGAACAGTCACTAACTGAGGACTCCTCAGAGGGTCCGCAACAAGAACCACCAGCCAGCAGTCTAACAGAGCAGATAACACACTCTGAGAACTATGCCAGACATTACAGCGGGGACATGGCCGTAGATGGAACCAATGAGGAAACTCAAATCATGTCCCCAGACGGGGAAGGACAAACCGAACTGTGCAGCAGCCCTGCTGATCCCACTGACCAATTGGACTTTGATCTGGGCTGGCCAGGAATGGCCAGCCAAAGGAACACAAGTCACTTTGACTTGATCAAACCCAAGAGTCCCGGTTTACCCAGCCCGGCAGGCAAGCAGGTAGACCGGGAGCTTCCCTGAATCCCCAGGAGTTCTGAACGGTCTCGTCGACCACCGAAATATCTTCAAGATTATATTAGTAAATAATGTGTGTACAATCTAGGAGGGAGGGGTGTAATGTATTGGGGTTTTTGCTTGTACTGATTCACATGTCTGTTAAATGCTGCATTAATGGTTGCTCAATGGTGTGTATGTGTAACAGATACTGACTAAGCCAGACTCCAGGGCTATCATTGGTAGATTTGGGGCAGGAATGGCTTCCTTCAAATCCATTGGCCACCACCTAGTGGCCAACATATAAATAGCTGCACAGCAGCCACTGTTTCAGTTCTGTTCTGTTTCACTTCAATAAAGCATGTTACTGTTTGGAACCGTCCATCTCACTCAATGCCTACCAAGAACAAGCTACACAACAGGTGCCACAACCCAAAAGATCTGCCATTGAGTGTTCATCCCTCTAATACTGGTTAGTGGAAGATTCTTAGTTGGAAGAAGTTATGCACCTATGGAAAAACTATTAGATTTCATACAAACACAAGGCAGTAAATCTCTGTTGTTCAGACCTTTACTCCTTTATTCAATAATTGGTGTAACTTGGTAAAAGACATGACTCAATTATAATCTTTATTCCAAACAAAAATGAAGAATATTTGGCCACTAATTTTACCATTTGTTTAAGCTCCTCAGGTATCAGGTCTGTGTAAAAGTTAAAGCAACTTAAGTTTTACAACTCCCAAAATCCTTTTCACTTTCTGCCAGATTCTTCACACACACACACACAGAGAGAGAGAGAGAGAGAGAGAGAGAGAGAGAGAGAGAGAGAGAGAGAGAGAGAGAGAGAGAGAGAGAGAGAGAGAGCAAATGGCACTGATATCTGTGACTCCTTAACTTGGCAAGTGCCAGTTACTTCCTTAACTAGGGAGCAACAGGTCTATTTCTCTGCTTCATAAGTATTACAATTATTGGATAACAGTTTAAGAAAATAAAGCAATACTAAACCGAAAGAAAAAAAAGAGGGAAGGAATTTCTCAGATGTGAAGCACTGGGACAACAAAACTAAAGCCAGATGTGGAAAGAGTGTAAAATATGCAAATCTAAAATGGACTATTTTCTCTGGTACACAGGCATATGACCATGCCCGGCTCCCTGGCACAGAGAAAACATTTTTTTTTAGTCTAGCAAGCTTTCTGTACAGTAAGGCAAGAATATATTTCTTGCATTTTTCAGCTGCCTAAATGGTTTAGAATTAAACTAAATACAGTAATGTGTTTTCACCTCTGATGAAGATACCATCAGCCTATCTATCCATCCGTCCGTCTATCCATCCATCTATACACACACACACACACACACACACACACAAAATTAATCTTTAGAATTTGATTTGAAATGTTTGTTGCTCATTTTCTAGCAGAATCACCATAAAGCCAGCTCAGAAAAAAACAGCAAACTGTATTCAGAAAATATTCAAAATCTAAATGTGATATACTGTGACCTTTGCCACAGTGGCTTGCAAATCATGGTTTATGATACATGGATAGTGTAAAGTCAGCAAATGATGGCTTAGTCAATAAATCATTATCACTAGGCTCCAGTTTATTTATAATTGCCTCAATAACTATGTTGGAATGTTAGAAGGTACAAGGGAATAAAGATGCCACCAAATATGTAAACTTAAAACCTCAGTTTATGAAATATAGTAGCAACGTATCGGGTAATATTAAATCAGTGCTTCTTAGGAGATGTGTGGACTTCTGGAGAGGGCTGGGGAATTCTGGGAGTTGAAGTCCGCACATCTTAAAAGTGGCTAAATTAGAAAAACGCTGGATTAAATGGTGTAAATTAGGCAGTGGTTCTGCTTTAACCTCAGCAAACACTTAAGTAAACCTACTCTTTAAAAAAAAAGCATTAATTTTTCTCAAAGGGTTCCACGGTATTCACTTTTTAAACGTTCATGCAGCGCAACGGGGTCTTCTTTCTTCTGACTTCGGTGTCTGTCTAACTCGAGGAACCTGCCCGCCGTTTCTAAGGTTACAAGCTTCAGCAAAACTCCGCAAGCAGGCCGGACTCTTCTACCACGCCTTGCTTTCCCACTAAACCAGGGGTAGGCAACCTCGGCTCTTTTATGACTCATGGACTTCAACTCCCAGAATTCCTGAGTCAGCATAGCTGACTCAGGAATTCTGGGAGTTGAAGTCCATGAGTCATAAAAGAGCCGAGGTTGCCTACCCCTGCACTAAACGGACGCCGGGACTTTTCGTGTTTTTTTTCTCCTGAGCTTCTGCGAGGCGCTAGCTAGGCGAAAAGGGGCGACGCTGCGATCGGGCTGATCTCTTCCCCCGCTGTCGGGGCAGGTTGGCTCAGCGTAGGCTGGAGAAGCGCATGAGGTCAGGCGGAGGGCATGGGAGAGGGTGGAGACGGGTTCGTGTTTCGGGGTTAACTTCGAAGCTCCTGACGAGGCTGCCTGGGGATTCTCGAAAGCGGCCGCATGCCTCCCGATTGCCATCTCAGCAGATCGGGCGTTAAGTTTATTCATGAGCCGCCCTATGTTCCCAGTTCAGCTGAGCCTCTACGTTTAGCTCTTCTGCAGGCAAGACACGGATTTTCGTGGCCCTCTGAAACAAGAATCTGTCGAATTAAAACTAGAGCTCTGAAACAAGAATCTGTCGAATTAAAACTAGAATGGGAGAAGGTAAAAGAGGATCAGCTGCTTTTGACATGTTCCTCAACAGAAAAAAAATAGTCTATGAAAGGGAAGTAGCTGTAATTTAAAGGAATGTAATGCTAGAATTCTTGATTTTAAGAGAAACGGTGAGGATAGTGAAATGCTTATCTAAAATTTCAAGAAGATGGATTTTAAGTCAGCTCCAATAAAAATTAATAGACTAAGGAGATCAAAGATGGATGAGAGTTCCCAAAAGTAAGCATTAAAAGTACAATTGCAAAAATACCAAATGAGAAAAAATGAATGCCACATGGCTGCATAATTAGTGTAATTAAGATTTGAAAACCAAAAGGACGTAGCAGGAAAGAAGGACAAATCACTAAGGAATCATGTTTTCCTTATCACCTAAGAATGCCCCAAAGAAGCTTAGAATTATAGAAATGTTAGAAAAATTAAAAGCTGAGAAGCATCTGAAATTGATAAATGATGCTAAGAACCAAAAGGATTGTATATTCAAAATAAAAGGAAGAAAATGTATCAACAATTCAATCGACAGGAAAATATTAACTGGTGATAAAAGGTAGAATTTCTAACATGTATAGAAGGGACGTAGTGGCTCAGTGGGTTAGGACGCTGAGCTTGTCGAACAGAAGGTCGGCAGTTTGGCGGGTCGAATCCCGAGTGCTGCATAACAGAGTGAGTGCCTGTTACTCGTCCCAGCTTCTGCCAACCTAGCGGTTCCAAAGCACGTAAAAATGCAAGTAGAAAAATAGGGACCACTACGGTGGGAAGGTAACAGCGTTCTGTGCGCCTTTGGCGTCCTCTGACAAGCGCTGGCTCTTCGGCTTTGAAACGGAGATGAGCACCAGCTCCTAGAGTCGGAAACGACTAGCACGCATGTGCGGGGCAACCTTTACCTTTACCTATAGAAGGAAAGAGAACAACCCTGCACAAAGATTTTAAAAGATGGGGATACCTCAGTTCTCTGAGCAGCAAGTTCATTCTAGATCATATCTACAGTAGTGTGATAGACCTGGACTCACTCAATATTGTCCTCTAATGCAGACTGCTGTACATGTGAAAGCCTATTAAGCTAATAGGATTATTCAGAAATGTTCAGCAGCAGGTCAAACTGAAGGATATATATACTGATTTTTTTAGACTTTGGTACGGAGTACAACAATACAATGGTAGCACTGTACTGTTGGGACTCTAAAGTCAATATTTAACCTTACATACTGGGTGGTGCAAATGTCCTGTTAAAAGCATAAGCACATATAAACTGTTGTAGTTGTCATTAGCTGCATCTGTCCAGAAAGATTTAGGCAACAGTATGTTACTGGAAATGTAAGTGGCAGTTTTAACACTTTACTCTTACTCTCTCTTGAAATCTGCTGAAAGAAGACAGCCATGAAAATAAGGGCTGGAAGCTTTGTCTATCCATCTTAGAAGATATTACTTTATACACTGTGCCTTATAAATAAAGATATGTAACACTATGTTGGTACTTTTTAAAATTGTAGGAAAGTTTAATTAAACTTGTAGTCTTGCATATCTTCTAGGACAGGAGTCCCCAACCCCTGGGCTATGGGCCAGTACCAGTACATGGCCTGTTAGAAACCGGGCCACACAGCTGGAGGTGAGTGGTGAGCGAGCAAACCTAAATCTGTATTTGCAGGTGCTCCCCAGCACTAGCATCACTGCATCAGCTTCACCTCAGGTCATCCGGCATTATATTCTCAGGAGCGCAAACTCTACTGTAAGCTGAGCATGTGAGGGATCTAGGTTTTGCACTCCTCCTCCCTCCCCCAAAGTCTGTGGAAAAATTGTCTTTTGTGAAACCAGTCCTTGGTATCAAAAGGTTGGGGGTCCCTGTTCTAGGGTATATAGAACAGCTATATGCAAAAATTTAGCATCCTGGTCAAATTGTTCACAGTAAAGAAATCAATACTGAAATCTTAGATACTAGTTGACAAGGGAGTCTTCAAAAGAATGTATACCTTTGGATGCAGTCTAAACTCATAAAATATGTTTTATGTTATCAAGTATTTTCATGTTACATTTCATGTTAATGCCACATTCTATATAGTTGGAGATTTATCACAACAGTAAATTTTATTGTGACGTACTCAAACAGTTAATTTTTTGGGGGGGTCAGAGGGAGGAACAACTTTGTCCAAAACAGATGGAGCAGTCTCCTAAGCAGACAAATCCCAACCAAAAGTGAGTCTCAACAGTTGCTCATAGATTGATTAAAAGTCTGAGAAGTATTTTTCTATTGGAAGCATTGAGTGCTTAATTTATACTTTAGTCAGATCCACTGCAGAAAAAACGTAATTGATTAAAAAAAGTTATTCAAATCATCAAAGTAAAAGTGCTTTTCAATGTGAAAAGAATATAAATTAAAGAATATGTTCATTAGTAAAACATGAAGTTGCTTTCCTGTCAGTAACCAGGGGTGTCAAACACCCGGCCTGTGGGACAGACGCGTCATCTGGAAGCCACGCCCACCCCATTGCTGGCAATGGAAAAAAAGCTCTGATACATTGCACAACGTCATATGACGTTGCGAGTTTGACATATCTGGATAGCCAATCTTATTTGGCCTCCAGTATTAGAAATGGATTAATCAATTAATCAAGCGCTGGCTCTTTGGCTTTGAAACGGAGATGAGCACCAGCCCCTAGAGTCGGAAACGACTAGCACGCATGTGCGGGGGAACCTTTACCTTTACCTTTACTAATCAAAGGTTTAGTTGATCATGTCCTGTAATTTTTAAATCTTACGTATTACAGGAATTTTATGATACACTTTTGAATTATAAATGTAATAATTTAATAAATTTCTTAAAATTTCAAATAAAATTAAAACTTGCTTAGCTTGAAATACATGAATGGAGCAGAAATATAATGGCAAACTTTAGTATCAGGTAAGTAAACAGTATAAAAGCTTTGTGTGTTGAAAACTAATATTAGGATAATTATAATTAGGTAAAGGTTCCCCTGCACATGTGTGCTAGTCGTTTCCGACTCTAGGGGCCGGTGCTCATCTCCGTTTCAAAGCCGAAGAGCCAGCGTTTATCTGAGGATGCCTCCGTGGTCATGTGGCCGGCATGACTAGATGCCAGAGACACACGGAACGCTGTTACTTTCCCACCATAGTGGTCCCTATTTTTCTACTTGCATTTTTTACGTGCTTTCAAACTGCTAGGTTGGCAGAAGCTGGGACGAGTAACAGGCGCTCACTCTGTTACGCAGCACTCGTGATTCGACCCATCAAACTGCCGACCTTCTGATCAACAAGCTCAGCTTCCTAATCCACTGAGCCACTGCGTCCCTTCTAATTATAATTAGAATGCCTTAAATTTTGTGACAATACTTTTAACACAAACAAAACCATGTATCTGGTATGTAAAATGCCAAATCAAATCTAAACATCTGGCTGACTGTGTGAACAACCATAATTTATTTCATTCAGTGAGACACTAATGTGAAGTGGCTGTGGGCTTGCTGGCTCTGAGGGACATGAGAGCAATGCCAGAAACTCAACCATGCTGGACAGATCTCATCAGAGGAGCCAGATGAAGAATCCCTCTCCCATAAACAATACGGTGAGACAGGCCTTTCAGAAACTTATACTGGATTGGTTGTTGATTGAGTCAGCAAGGACCATGCTAGATGTTGATATTCCTGGACACCTGGTGACAAGTGGGCTACAGGATTCAGGACTGTTGGCTGAGAAATCAGGCCTGCAGCTGCAGGACTACTGGAACAAAAATTGTTTTCTTCTTGCAAATATACAAAGACTGAAAACGAATAAAGATTCGCTATTCCAAATCAAGTCCAATGAAGATGTTTGGGGGAAAAATGCACCAGTACTGGAAAGAACAATATCCAGAATTAGAAACAATATAACAGAGGATAGCAGATTAATGTTGATTTATAATATGGAATAAAATATTCACAGTAGAATTGAAAGAACTAAAAATGTCTATTCAGGGCAAAGAAACTGAAGCCTTGCCAGAAGTAGTTCAGACAGTAGAGACAAACTAGGAATCAGCAGTAGAGGAAACCAGCATGTTAGGTGCAAAGAATCAGGACCATACATTATATTCCTCAAGCCTGTACACATGAATCTAGTCAACTAATGTTCCATACTAAATTGGCAGTAGATAAGGATCAATGGAACTCAAGAGAAATTGGACTTTGACCATTTGTGGGAATGTAATGATTCTAGGCTGATGACTGGGGACTTCCATCCCCAGCTCTGCCTGTTCTTCTCCTACACATCTTTATTAAATTGTTCTCTTTCTCAAATCAGGCATCCTCTTGTCTACCTTTGCCTCAGAAAGAACAAAGTCCTTTCACTGAGAAACAAAAGGAACTGAAATGAAAAATAAGTACTAGAACAACACAAAAACAACAGAATAAGGTTGCCTGCATTGAAGTTGCTCCAAAGAAACACCTTAAGTATTAAAAGATGCCAATATTGTAATATCAAATATAGGCACCAGTTCATTGCAAGAAACAAATTAATTACAGCACAGCTCCAGTTATAACTGAAGACTTTGCATACCAAATCAATAAACAAGAAAAAAAGCCAATCAGTGGACCACCAAAATGGAACATCAGATTGGAAAGTTAAGATCAGCATGGTAAGATTAGATGCAAGGAACTAGAACAGATAAAAAAAGCTGAAGAACAAGATCAAACAATACCTGATTAACTTATATTATCTAGAAACAGGGAAGATCAAGGAAGCACTGGAAATAATAAAGTAGCAAATAACAGCTACAGCCAAGGAGGTCAGCTGATACAAAGCTCAAATTACACACTCTAGGCAGAGTCTCCAATTTCAGCTGAATCAGAAAGGAGTGACTGCAATGAGCCAGTCAACCCCTGATAAAGAAAAAAGAGTGCAGCTGTTGGACAACTCAAAGAAATACAACAAAAATGTAGCTTAGATAAAGGAGATAGATAAAAAGGAGCTAAAATAAAGAACTTGTACTAACTTGTAACAAGAGCTGAAATGGAGAAAAGGACAAGGAAGATCAACAATTGGTCAGTACTGCCATGTTTCCCCAAAAATAAGACTGGGTCTTATATATATATTTTACCAAAAGACCCATTAGGTCTTATTTTCAGCGGATGTCTTAATATTACAGCAGGCGGCAAACATTCCTCTGTTGCGTTTCTCCGTCACCGTGTGCAGTCCCACAAACTTTTGTTCTAAAAAAAAGTTCAATCAATTCCAAAAAAAAAAATCTTGCAAAGTTGAAATTGATTGAATTTGTGTTGTTTTTTTAAGTCCCACAAATGTCTTTTGTTTGTTGGATTGCACATGGTGGCAGAGAAATGTGACAGAGGAATGCATCAAAACTGGAAAGGTGCCCTGTGGGTACGATCGGAGGGGGGGGGGGAATCTGCTAAGCATCTTGGCAGCGGCTTTGGTGGGCGTGATGCGACGTGGCCAAAAGTGGCCACAGAACAAGTGGGGCAGCATGAGAAGCTGCGGCAGGGAACCAGGAAGCGGGATGCGTGGGTCAGATTTCCCTCCACTGGCTTAGCCTCATGGTAGCGGCACTGGCAGTTTCCCTCCCCCCGCCCCGTGTCTATGGTATGGTAGCAACCAGATGGAATCAGTGGTTGGCCAGATACGCAGGCTCTTAAGTAGGGCTTACTTTCAGGTTTATATTAGGCTCACCCCCGAAACTCAAGCTAGGGCTTATTTTTGGGAAAACACGGTAGGTGAAGATGAACTGCATGGTTTTTGGTTAAAGCATTTGAGTGGTCTGTGCAGCTCCTTGCCAAGCAGTTTAACAACATAGTGCAAGGAGATAAAATTGAAGATTGGTTAATATATGGCAAAACCTGCCCGATAATGAAAGGTCCAGCAAAAGAGACAGTGCCAGGCAACTACAGGCAAATTAGCTGTTTACCAACAACTTTCAAATTGCTAACGGGTTATGGTAACTGATGCAGTCCAACAGCATCTAGTTGAAAACAAGCTCTTTCCATCTTTCTCCCTGTTGAAAGGAAACTTTGCCAAACAGCAGTAGGTCAAAAGATCAGCTCCTATTGGAAAATTGTAAGAGAAGGAAGACCAAATGAATGTACCGTAGCTTGAATTTATTACAAGAAGGCATTTGACTCTATGCCATTTGACTGAATAATTAAATGTCTATAAATTACAGGTGCCAGTACAAATATCAGAAGCTTTGTGTAACAATGAAAGACATAGTTACTGGTCAATGGTGACATCTGGGAGAGATCAACTTCAAGACATAAATTTTTCAAGGACACTTAACTTTGGCCACTATTTTTTGTCATTGCATTGATTCCACTATCAATAATACTGAACAAGTCAAGACATGGCTATCAAACACCAAAAACATCTGCTAGGGTATCGCACCTCGTTTACATGGACTGTCTGATGCTGTATGAAAAAAAACAATGGAATCACTGCTTAACACCGTCCATATACAGTATATAGCTAAGATATTGCAATGGAGTTTGTTCTGGATAAACGTGCCATTTTTATCATCAACCGGGGGGAAATAGTGAAAACTGAAGTCATCAAGATGCCCTACACTACAGAAATAACATCTAGAATCTGGATGAAGAAGATCACAACAAATTCCTGGGCATTCTTCATGCTAACATCCAAAAAGTGAAGATCATGGTTAACAGCTGTGCAATTCAGTCATTAGATATATAGCTGGAATAGTGAAATGGATGCAACCTGAACTGGAAGCCCTGGATAGGAAGACCACAAAAATAATGACAATTAATCATGCCCTTCCTCCATGCAGCTATGTTAACAGATTTTATGTACCAAGGACCATAGGTGAGTGAAATGTTGCAAGTACACCAGACACTTGAAGAAGGAAAAAAGGCATTGGAAGAATACCTGAGGGACAGTGAAGAACATGAAACTAGTACACCATGAAGGCTTACTGAATACTGGAGAGGACAAACTGCCAAGCTGGGGAAAGGTGAGATTATGTTTATTCTGTATACATGTATATTAAGTATATTCCGTAAATACATTATCAGAAATATTTTGTACAAATCACACTTGGCTATATCTAATAATTTCTGAAAATTACTGATGCGTGTAAATATTTTTGGAATTTTCAGAAGTATAGTAATACTTTTCATTATCTATACAATGTACTTAGTCCTTATTTTTATGTTGCTGTTATTAGCTGATCAAGTGAATGCTACAGTATTAAAAATGCAGAAGAATGCACTCTACTCCTTTAGCAGAGGATCTGAAAACAATAGTTACTATTTAAAGTAATATAAAAAAAATCATTTAGTTCAAGATACTGTATTATTCAAAATAATTCCCATCTGCTGTACTACAAGAGATTATAGTATTTAATGTTTTTTCTATAATATAGAATTCATTGTAGGTGTAGTCCTACATAGGCAAGTTACATTAATTGAAGATCCATAAAAATGTTTGGGAATCATCTGGTCAAAGACGATGTTTTTCCATCAGATCAGGAGTTGGCATCCAAGGTAATGACTTGTGGAAAGATGCAACAGTGAGTGTGACCACCTCTCCTTGATTATGTATATGGTTCTGTGGGGAGAAAGAATAAGCAAGCACTGCATGTGTCTCACTTATGGCACCATGAAATGTCTTTTCCTACTAAGAACTGTTCATGGTTCAGAATAATCAGAAGATGACTTTTCTCAGAGATTCCTATAAAAAGCAACCACTTTCATCTTCCCTTTTGAAATAACACTCGTACCTGTAACAAAGCTCATCTTGCAACAATTTTTCTGTATTCAACAAATTAGTTTAAAAATGCATGTTTTGACAAATGTTTTCTCTATCCCATTCTTGGTTCCAACTTTAGAAAAATGTCATTTTGAAGCTCTAAAACATTTTTAAATGTAGATACACCAGATTGGCTCCATTCCAAAAATATTATGGAATGAATTACATCTGTAAAAGTTAAGCTATATCATAGATTCATCTTGCTTATTATCAGGTTCCTTCCTTAAAATTGTTACTAAACAACCCATGATCTAGTGGGTCATCGTTTCAAAGAAATGCCCTTACCAGATTCTTCAATGTCTTCAATAATGGCAGAACTTCTAATGTAGTTGAAAAGTTCTTAAAAATTTGGGGAGATATTCAGAGATGTATCTTTCTTGAAAGTGGTCCTTATTGAATTGTATAACATTAGGAGTTGACCACAGGAAATGTTTAATCATAATTTGTATTATGTCATAAATTTTTATGATAACTTTTAGGGCATAAAATGTTTTATAAAATTTGCCAAATTTCAATTTCATGGAAGTCATGACTCCCAGTTTTTGGATACATTCAGTAAGCTAGCTCATTTAAAGTATCTTGACTTGCCAGATTTGAAAGGCAGAATTTTCAAATCTTGTTGAGGTAATTAACCAACCCTAGTTTGGGTATGTGGACTGGCACTGGGGATACTCAGGTTCAAATTAACTTTAGCAAATTACAAGTTTGTTGGGAAACTACGGGCCCAACCTAATTTACCAGGTTGTGGAGTAAAATGGAAAACAGGAGGAGTGCTATGCCACTTTGACTCTCGAAGGAAAGGTGGGATAATAAATTAACAAGCTAATAAAAAATCCAGAAAAATACGTCTATAAGACATATAATTAAGAAATGGATGACAATCATTATAAAATGCAATCCAAAATAAAGTAAAATTTATTACAATAGGTAGTCCTTGCATAGTGACTGTTAAAACTATAATGAAAAACTTTATGACCAATCTTGCATTTATGACCTTTGTAGGTCTGTAAAGCAAAGGCTCAGTGGGTTAGGACGCTGAGCTTGTCGGTCAAATGGTCGGCAGTTTGGCGGGTCGAATCCCGAGTGCCGCGTAACAGAGTGAGCGCCTGTTACTCATCCCAGCTTCTGCCAATCTAGCAGTTCGAAAGCACGTAAAAAATGCAAGTAGAAAAATAGGGACCACTACGGTGGGAAGGTAACAGCGTTCTGTGTGCCTTTGGCGTCTAGTCATGCCGGCCACATGACCACGGAGACGTCCTCGGACAAACGCTGGCTCTTTGGCTTTGAAACGGAGATGAGCACTGGCCCCTAGAGTTGGAAACGACTAGCACACATGTGCGGGGGAACCTTTACCTTTTACCTAAAGCAAAGGAAAGTTGAAGCAAGATCATTAGCAGTATAGTTTCAAGTAGCAATTGCTTCATTGTCTCACATAGTTTTCAGTCCCAACTGTAGCTAAAGAAAGACTACCTGTACATAGCAAACTATGTTGTTGAACTCTGTTGGTATGCTTGGCTTGTGCTTCAAAATGTTGTTTAAATGGAGAATTTAGAGTTGAATAGACTCAACACCATTTTGCTGAGAACTCTCATCGAGAAGCTGACTGACTTGAAATTTTCCCCCTCCATCTGCGATTGGATTCAAGACTTTCTCAGGGACTGGTTACAGTGAGGGCCGGGTCTGCTTTGTCCATCCCCCTGAAGCTTTGCACCGACTCACCACAGGGCTGTGTGCTTAGCCCCTATCTGTATTCTTTGTACACATATGACTGTGTATCATCCGACCCATCTACTGCGATAATTGGTGGAGCCTCCAAGCCTTGGTGGAGCAGTGGGCTAATGCCTCCTTAGGTAACACCAGCTGCCTGCAATTAGTGCAGGTTTGCATCCCACCAGGCTCAAGGTTGACTCAGCCTTCCATCCTTCCGAGGTAGGTAAAATGAGGACCCAGATTGTTGGGGGCAATTAAGCTGACTTTGTAATAATGCCGCTTGGGGGGGGGGCGAAAGCTCTAATAAGCAGGCATATACATAGAATGAAGGCTACTGCTAAGCTTGTAAGCCGCCCTGAGTCTTCGGAGAAGGGCGGGATATAAATGGAATTTTAAAAAAAATTAAGTTCGCAGATGATACTACCGTGGTGGGTCTTATTACAGGTGGGGATGAGACAGTATACAGGGCAGAGGTACAAAAATTATCCATATGGTGTTGTAACAACAACTTGCACCTGAACATCAGCAAGACGAAAGAGATGGTGCTAGACTTCCGGAGGAAAAAGGAGGAACCTGCCCCACTTTACACTGGGGAGGACTGTGTGGAGAGTTTCCACCTTTAAATTTCTGGGAGTCTACCTCTGCGAAGATCTTACCTGGAAAGTTAATACAACCCAGGTGGCCAGAAAGGCCCAACAGAGACTTCACTTTCTCAGGGTCTTGCAGAAGAACAGGGTAGAACAACGGCTTATGACCCTCTTTTACTGGTCTACTATAGAGAGCATCCTCTCGTACTGTATTGTGGTTTGGTATGCTGGTCTGACAGCCGCAGATAGGAAAGCATTACAGAGGGTGGTGAGCACAGCACAAGACATTTTGGGCTGTCCCCTGACACCACTGGATGACATCGCCAGGGCTCGCTGCCTTGGAAGAGGAAAATTCTCAGGGATGACTCACCCTGGACGGTATCTCTTTACTCTCCTACCATAGGGTAGGAGATATAGGAGTATAGCCAGCCGTACCAACAGGCTGAAAAACAGCTTTTATCCATGGGCTGTTAGGCTTTTGAACAGGATATTATTTTATAAACTTTATGCATGATTGACTTGCGAGGCCGGTGTGTTGTGCAATTAGCTCACATGGTGTAATAAGATGGAGGGTTTGTGTCACTAAGTTGGGGGTGGGGGCACAAAGGGAGGCTCAGCCAGTCTCAATTTATACATGGTTGTACTTTGACAATAAAGGTTCATTCATAAAGGTTAAATGGACTACAGACAGACCCAGTGAGTATAGCCAGAAAGAAGCACTTTACTTCAGGGATAGTTTTCAGTAAGCTGAAACACATAAAGGCCCAAGGTCTGTAACCATTTTTCCCCAAACCTCTAAAATAAATCTGGAATTCAGTCTTATTTTATATTTTTGGTATTGCTTTTTAGTTTTAAATATTTTTAGCAATTGTAAACCATCCAGAATCTCTGGGAGTCAGGTGACATATAAATTTAATAAACTATTATGATCTTCCATGGAAGCAGGTCACACAGAACACAATGCGGCCCACAGAGCAGTCAACTGCATTGCACAGGAAAGAGTTAAAAATCTGAGCGCTCTATTAAAGAAAAGTGTTCTCCCTATCGGGATTGAATTATTAATTTCACAATAAAATGAAAGACTTTGCTGGAGAAGACGGAAGAGCTGGAGTGAGAAAAAAAAATGCTTTCTCTTCCACTCAACCTGCCACAAGTCTCAGTGCTCGAGTCCCACGGCCAGGGCTGTGGCACGCATAGGTGGCATTCGTTCAAACGACTTATATAGGCTTCCTTCCCCGGTTGTGAAGAAAAAAGATGCGCGCGCGTTATTCAATCGCCTCTTTTCGGCTTGGATGCTTCCCTCCCCGAGCTGCGTTAGCCAGCCTGCCCTGGCGCAGCTGAAGGGACGAACAACCACGGGTGGTTGAGAACGGCTCTAGGACCCAGGGGAACACGGGGCAGCCGGGCTCTGGGAGCCAGATTGCAAATTCTTCGTCGTGACTCAGTCGGTCCGCGCAGCTCATAGTAGGCGGCGGCGGCGGCAAGGGAGACTATCGAGCAGCGGGTCCGTTCGGCACGCGGGAACAACGGGTCGATCTTAGGGGGGGTGGGGAGGCCGGCTGGGCGTGGGTAACGAAGAGGACCGGAAGGACCAGGCGCCGCGCTTCCCTTCTAGCTTGGGCCTAGCGTCACCGCCGCGACTGCCGCTAACGGCGGCTCCTGCCTGTTGTCTTTGCAGAACGCCAAGATGGAGTACGAGTGGAAACCCGACGAGCAGGGGCTTCAGCAGATTCTACAGCTGCTCAAAGAATCGCAGTCCCCGGACACTACAACGCAGAGAGCCGTGCAACAAGTATCCTGCAAAAGAGAGCCGGGCAGGGAGGGCGAGCGGGCTCCGGAGATAAGCGAGGCCCAGCGGCTGGGTCGGTTTGCCGCAGGATTCCGACCCCGCGGGAGGCAAAAGCGCTTAAGGCAAAGCGGTCCGATCCGCTTTGTTGTTGTTGTTGTTTCGGGGTCAGGGAGGGGGTTTCGCCGCGTAACGGCCTGGAGAGGATAACGCCCCTGGGCCTCCGCTAAGGCGACCGGCCGTAGCGGTAATCCAGGCCCAGCCCCCGCCTGCCCTGGCGCGGGCTTTGAATCGCGAAGGAAGCCCTGTAGGCGGCGGCAAAGCCTTCGCTCTGCCTCCCCCCCCCCCTGCGCCTAGGCCCGGCACCTGTTGCGAGTGTGGCGCCAAACCCCGTTTTTCTTTCCAAGGCTTGGCCCGCCTTTAGCAGCTCCGGTGTCGTTCCCTTTCCCAGACTCGCTCTCGACCGCTATCCCTAGGCCTGTGTCTCAAGCTGGGTCTTGTGGAGCCGTAGATCCGGCCATCTGCGCCCTTAAATTCCTTTCGGAAAATTCCAGCTGGCTCCTTTTTCTCTCGAATGATCCTTGTCGACCATTTAGAAACCTGGCGGAATAAGTCTTTTGTACCGTTAAGGATCTCTTTCTGTTGGGACATTTTAACGGACAGAGAGCTAATCATTCTTAACCACCTGAGTTTCTTGTTGGTCCCTCAATTGCATACTGGATCATATTCAGGATAAGGAAAATAATAAACGAATCTTTAGGCTTTTAACATTGTTTTCTTTTGGTGCATTGACTCCGAAGGCAGTAGGGAAGCTAGTGAAGTGTTAAGTTTCTGTATATAGAAAATAGTTATTTTATTATTGGTAAATGCTGAAAGTATTCACATAAAAGATGCTGTTATTCGTTTCAGGCTTGTAATTTTTACGTGTTGGTGAGTGCTATAATGAGTGCTTGTGTATATAGAATTTTAGGATCTAAATTGTTTTTGCTGCTCTGTGAGGTACAGATTTTGGTACAAACTAGATGTAAATTCCTCTTCTGTATCAGTAATTATACTGTGCATTGTTTATGCATACATTTTTTTAAAGCCAGGTAGTTTAATTTTAAAAAGATGTAATGCTAAGTAGGCATCTTTGAATTTTTAGTTATTGAATCTTATTTTTACTCCTTAGCATGTTAAATGAAATTCCATTTGAATAATCTCACATCCTAAAGAAGTAGTTTAAAATGAAATTAAGTGTAAATATGAGATAGTGAATGCACAGGAAAATACAAAAGTATAAAAATATCATCTAGTCGTTCTCCCATATCATATGGTATGACCTACTATTTACCATTTTTCTTTTTCTAGCGTATATTCCATAGGCTGTTGATGGGAATACAAAATTAATAGGATTTTGCAAAGATTCAAAAGAGATGCTTTACAGTATGTGTATTAAAGTGCATGTGTCTGCATAACCATATGAAGAAAGCTGGAAGAGCTGTTAAAACAACTATGCAAAAGACATGGCTGCTTTAAAGATCTAAAGAAACAATTTATTTGCACTCCTGTGCCATATTTTTTAAAGGATTGCATGGCCATAATATTTTTTAGGCTTTCTTAAATAAGACTATTGTCTTACTTTATGTACAGTACAACACAGTAGATTTTCCTGTTGTATAAAGTACTGTTTTTTACTTTTTAATTTAATCATCCCAGCATATATCTTGAAAAGGATATTTTTAGCAGCTTTATATTTACTGAGTTTTATATAAAGGTAAAGGTTCCCCCGCACGTGTGCTAGTTGTTTCCAACTCTAGGGGCCAGTGCTCATCTCTGTTTCAAAGCCGAAGAGCCAGCATTTGTCCGAGGACGTCTCCGTGGTCATGTGGCTGGCATGACTAGACGCCAAAGGTGCACGGAACGCTGTTACCTTCCCACCGTAGTGGTCCCTATTTTTCTACTTGCATTTTTACGTGCTTTCGAACTGCTAGGTTGGCAGAAGCTGGGACGAGTAACAGACGCTCACTCTGCTACGCGGCACTCGGGATTCGACCTGCCAAACTGCCGATCTTCTGATCGACAAGCTCAGCGTCCTAACCCACTGAGCCACCGCGTCCCAGTTTTATATAGATAGTCCTAAATTAAAACTATTTGTTTAGTAACCATTCAAAGTTACAATGGCATTGAAAAAATAGCTTATGATCAGTTTTCACACTTATGACCATTGCAGCATCCCCATGGTCATGTGATCAAAATTTGGACGCTTGGCAACTAGCATGTATTTTATGACAGTTGCACTGTACCAAGATGTAGCAATAGAAATAGCACTTAGACTTATATACCACTTCATGTGATCATTAGATCATCGTTTGTAACCTTCCCAGTTGGCTTCCGACAAGCAAAGTCAATGGGAGAAGCAAGAATCACTTAACGACTGAATGATTCACTTAATAACTGCAGTAATTTGCTTAACAACTGTGGCAAAAAGCTGAAAAATCGGACATGGCTCCCTTAAAACCACCTTGCCTAGCAGCCAAAAATTCTGGTTCCAATTGTGGTTGTAAGTAGAAAATTACCTACATAGCTAAATTTTGTTTAAATGGATATTTTATTAATTATTAAATTTGCTGCCTATCTTACCTGGAGCCTACTCTAAGTGGCTTATGACAATAAAAAAGGAAGAAATAAAAAGGAAGTTTAAACACTGAAAGTAAAATAATACAACAATAAATAAAAGAAAACAAAGAAAATACATCAATATAGCTAGTAAAAAAAGATGAATGAATGGGAAGCAGAGAATGGGAAGGGGAGGTGGAGCCTGTTGTCACATGCCTATAGGAATGCATTGATTCATTGAACAACTGCAGTGTTCGCAGAACAACCACAGAGTTTGCTTAAAGACTGCTACAAAAGAGGTCATAAAATCAGGGTTCCTGGACTTAAAAACAATCATAACGTATAATGATAATTCTGGGTTTCATTACAGTAAAGGACTTTCTATGTTCTAGAAATAGCTTAGAATGTGTTACATGTAATATGCCCCCTGTATAAAAAAAACTATGCCAGAGACGTTGACATATTTTACCCCTTGATTATTTAATATAGCGAGGGCCTGGTAGGCCGTATAGCAGACCATGCTCTCAAGTAATCTTCTGTCAGGATACTTTCTGTTACTAAAATCCAGACTTCAAAAATTTTATACTAAACTTGTCTTGAGTCCAACTTATTTGCTAGACTGGTTTTCTCCTTTGATTTAGAGCAGCTTATGTCTGTATTCTGAGCTGCTTATGAGTGGAAAAATTATACTTTATTGTCTGCAGCTTAGTATCATAGAAGACATGTTCTATCTGTCTTCATCCACAGGCTGGATTTATATACTACAGTAAGTCATAGTGTGACTTGCTTGGTTTTGGTTTAGCATATTAATGGAATCTGTCCATTATATTTTGTAATCCAAAATATATATCTCAGTTATTTGTGGTTGAATAAAACCAAGCTAGTTCAGTATTTAAACCCAATCTGTGTTTCTAAAGAGATGTTTGATATGCTATTGTTCAATATACTAAACTGCTGTTTTGAAAGAGTAAGTAGCAATGCCTTTTCTTTCTGGTTACATGGTTCAGAAAGTACTGTAATCATGTATATATTATAAATACACACATTGATGTTTGCTCCAGAGTAACTTCATTTGAATTTTTACCTCTATAAGGCTGTATAGAATCACAGCATTTAAGTTAGCACAGCATTATATCAAATTGGACTTTATCTAAAAGACTCTAGCTTGCTCCATGTTTGAATTTCAGATAGTAATTTTATACATTTAACTAGCCTTGCTGAATACAGCTATGATAATAGTAGATTGCAGCCTAATATTACAAATATCTATCTGCACTTAATCTCATTTTTGAGTAGGTGTACATTAGACAGAGCTAAAAGATAATTCAGTATATGAATATCATGGAATGTAAACATTAAATATTAACATATTTACAAAGTTCCTCAAGCCTTACCAGTGTCTGTACCAGGAGGCAGTTAAGAATCAGTTTAGTACAGCTTACTACTTATATAAGATTGTATTGCAGCAGATAGATTGATATTATTTATATTAAATCTCATTCTGCTTGAAAGTTCCCTTAATAAGTCTGCCATCTTAAGTGGGAGAAGTAATTGAGAAGGATTTTATGTGTATCCAGTAGAGAAGAGTGCTATACTAGACAGCTGCTGTGTTGTAGAGGTTAAGGCATGGGATTGTCAGTAGGGAGACCCTGGTTCTAATCTAAATCTGACCGTGAAAGCTGTATTGCATGTTTTTAGATTAGTCACACTCTCTCAGCGTACTCTATCTCAGAGGATTGTTATTGCAGGGAAAATTGGGAAGAAGAGTTACATATACTACCTTGAATTCCTGAAGGCAAAGTGGGTTAGAATGCAGTATTGCAGGCTAACTCTGCCCACAGCCTGAAGTTCGATCCTGACAGGCTTTAGGTTGACTCAGCCTTCCATCCTTCCAAGGTTGGTAAAATGAGGACCCAAATTGTTGGGGATAATATGCTCACATTTCTAAACTGCTCAGAGGGTGCTGTAAAGAACTGTGGAGCGGGTATATAAGTATTAAGTGCTGTTGCTATTACTAATTATAAAGGTAAATCTTCATAGGAAAAAGAAGATGCAGAATCCTTTGTGCGTTCTGCTTGGAACTCTGCCATTTCTAGCGTTACTAATAGTTTTGGGATCAATTAGATTGTTAAATTTCTAGTAGTGATATTTTGAAAAAATAATTTAGTTTCACTCGTGTTTAATATAATTTTGCATTGTTTCGTATCTTACATGAAATACCTTTAACAAAACTTTAGAAACTGGAACAACTCAATCAATATCCAGACTTCAATAACTACCTGATATTTGTTCTTACAAAGCTAAAAACTGAAGGTGAGTTTTATGTTAATTGTATCCAGTTATTACATAGCTAGATAAATTGGGTCAGAATTTCAAAGGTTTCTGGATATTTTGTTCATCAAGACTTCATTGGTTGTTTAGTTCACCAGACTAGATTCCACTAGAATATTTTTTCTTTATTCTGTGAACTAGAACATTTGCTCAGAAATAAATGGAATTTCTTTTCAAATAAATCTGTTTTGAATAATATCATAAATGTATCAAACAGTACCAACATAAATTCAAATAGTTGTTAAAATTGTGCTAAAATATCCTTCCATACTTTAACATGACCACAATATCTTTAAAATGGTATGCCAAACATTTTATGTTCTGAAATTGGTTTTGCATAAATCATCACTGTCAGTTGACTATTTCATGCCTATTTTGGATTGTCTATTCCACTGTAGTTTAATACCCAATAGGGTGAATTATGCTCTACTTTCTTCAAAAATTAATCTTTCGCTTATGTATCTTATCTCCTTGTTCAACATATAATATATACTCAGGTATTCTAAAACCCTGGATGTATTCCAAAACCATATTGTTCCTGTTATACAAGAAAATAGATTCTAATGGATGTGGTTTTAGATGATGATGGTGGTGATGGAGGAGGAGGAAGGAATTAAATTTAACTATTGTAGCTTGAGTCTGTTCAAATCTTGAACATTTTCAAATTTAGTCTACTTTGCTCAGGCTGTCTAAAATTACAGTTTAATTTATTAGATATATAATAATTTTCATATACATTAAATTGGATTATGTACATTAAATGATATTGAACCTGCATGCTACAATTTGTATAACCTGATAATGCCATTATAAAAATGTCATTTGTGTCATTTTATATAATTTGTGTAATGTATGTATGAAATAATTTATATAATGATACAGTAATAAAAAATAAAAAAGAATTAAATCAGTGAAAAATAGTTCATTCCATTTGAAGATGGTGGTAAATTGAAACTTAATTGCATTTTTTTGCTTTGTATATGATTGAAAATTGAATTTTAATTGTATTTTTTTAAAAATCAGTATAGCATTATGCATATTGACTTGATTTTGAATTGGAGTTTAAAATGGCTCTTTTGACTTTACTGGAAGTCCTGATTCTGTTGCAACCATTCTGGAAAATTTTGGAGCTTCAACTTTAGGTTGGAATATAATTTGCAAGAATCCTGACGAGTGGAACTACTCCATTTCAAGCTTGAAATGCTATCTGCACCTCAAATTCTGAATAGTGCGTTGTTTTTCAGGTGATACTGTAGTAAAAAAGTACACCTATTCTTTAGTGAAAACTGCCACAGAAAAACTGGACGTACTGTATGTGCTTGGTAGTATGAATGCTGACACAGAATACCTTGATACAGCAGAAAGTACATTGTAAGACGAAAATGTTCTATTTTTAAAAAAATAAATTTTCTAACTTGCTTTTTTGTTATAATAATCTTAGAGGTTATAGGTTTTCCTGTCAGGTTCCTCTATTAACATAATTTTGGAGATACTAGCAAGCAGTATTTACGGAGTCATACAATTTAATATTATATTGCAACATGAAATAGTGCAAGTATATATGTGCACTATTTGTAATATATGTATATACTTGCACTATATACATATATGTAATCTATACACATGTAATACATATATTACATATAAATAAATTTTTGTGTGTATATATATATATATATATATATATATATATATATATATATATATAATGTGTGCGTGTATGTGTATATATGTGTGTGTGTGTACACACACACACACACACACTCTTACACTTCATGAAATCAAGCATTTTATGATTTGAGTTGTGCTTGCTCCCAAGTAGGTATATGGAAGATATAGCCTAAATGACTTTTCTTTAAAACGTATTACAGATGAACCAACTAGATCACTGAGTGGTCTTATTTTGAAGAATAATGTCAAAGCTCACTTTCACAACTTTCCTAATGGAGTAACTGAATTCATTAAAAGTGAATGCTTAAACAATATTGGTGATTCCTCTCCACTAATCAGAGCCACTGTAGGTGAGTCATGACTATTTATTTATATTCTGTTTCTTTATGCTAAATAAACAAATAGTAAAATACAATTGGTAACAAACAATTTTTAAGTGTAGTGTCCTAAAGCAGGGCTTTTCAACCTTATCATAGATTGTACCACTTTTAGGATATTTTTAGCTCCTAGGGCTTCTGCCCAGCCCAGACAGTCCTGCAGCTGCAGCTGCCTCTGCCTCAGGCTTGGCTCGCTTCGGCTTATTCCCCTCCCCTGCTGCACTTGTCTAGCAGTCGCATACCACCTGCCACGTGGCAAAGTACCACAGGTGGTATGCGTACCACCGGTTGAAAAGCCCTGTCCTAAAGGACTCCGTCCTTTTCTTCAGAAATAATTGTGTGGGTAATTGATTGGTTCAGATATAAGTATATTAGATGGCTGTTATACTATTACATATAATCATGTGTTTATTTAATATTTCTAATAAATGTATTCCAAGTCTTCTGCTTTTAATTTGTTTCATGATAAAAGTGTGGGTGATTATTTTAGCTCCTTTAAGATGTAGGATAATATGCCAATATGAATTCCTCATGCATATTATCAGAAAGAATATTTTTAATTTTAAAGTATCCAGTAATAAAAAGTTGACATACCTTACCTTTACTTGACACAGGATCACTGTTCTGCTTTAAGGAATATGATTTGAACATAGAAAAGCCTTGAAAAAATATGTGAAAACATAGGAAAAAAATTGTTACAAACATAGATTCAAAGATTAGCTTTAATGTTGCTACCTTGGAATTCATGCTGTGGTTTTCATGCAAAATCCTTATTTTTTTTCTTTATTATATTTCAACTTGGTGTCTTCCAGTCTCATTGATAATAAGGAAGTTTAGTTTGCAATACATGAAAATTATATGTTATCCACTCTTGTCCTAAATGAGCAACAGTATTCTCCTCTATTTGTGTCAGCAGATCCTCCTAAACATTCCCAAATCTTTGAGGAGAGTAAGAGGTACTTTGGAGCAAATTTGGATATGCATGGGGGAATAACAACAAGGAAAACCCCTGTTGCATGAACAGAAGTTACTTTATATGCTTATTTCATTGTCATAATAGTTTCTACCTCCAGAATATAGAGTAGATGAGAAAGGCAACTGTTGACCATTCAGATGCTGTTATATTAAATCAATTCCAATTGATGTGGCCAATTAGAGATAGTAGAATTGGAGACTTGATATATTTGAACTGTGAAAGTTGATCACCAAAGAATTGCCTTTTTAGTTTCAGCCACTGAGCAGATTTTCCCATTCCCAATAGTGCTTCCTTAAGTGCATATTCTAACCCTATAAGTAGAATTGCATATCTCATCGACTTGTCTAATGTTAAGGTAATGTTTTATGTCTTGAGGAAATCTGAGAAGAGTACAAGGACATTTCTTTGCAGATAAGCTTTCCTCTCAGCTTGAATATCAGTCCATATTTATGTCTAAAATGTATGTGTGTATATACATCTTTACAAACATAGACATGCTTTATCTAGTCCCTTAAAGAGATGTTTTTAAATCTTTTCTGTTGGCCATCCTTATTTATGTATTAATTTTTTATGTTGTTACATTAAACCAACTTACTATCAATAATGTTTTTAAAATTCAAGGTATCTTGATTACAACCATTGCCTCAAAAGGAGAATTGCAGAACTGGCCTGAACTTTTACCAAAGCTTTGTAGCCTGCTTGATTCTGAAGATTACAATACTTGTGAGGTGAGAGTTTGCTTTTTCTAATTAAATATGCCTTTTTTATTTGGAATAGGTCAACAGTGTGGTAATTATTATTTTTACTACTTTTATTTTTTTTCTACACGGAACTGTGAGATGCCCTCATATGATGGAAATTAAATAATAGGCAGCTTCTTCCCAAATGGTCATAATGTTCTGTATATTATTAAGCTATTTTTGCCTTTTTGGTTAACTTTCTACAATTCTTATTGAAGAAAATAAGATGTGTTAGCAAGAAGAGCACAGCTAGATTAGGGCTTAGTGCTGTGTTCCAATACCAAAGGCTTCAAAACAAGAAGGAAAAAAGCTCCCCAAAGTCATAAAAATCTCCACAAAATTATAATACTAAAGGGATTAAAGTTAGGGTTGAAACTTAAAATCTAATATATATGTTAAGCTTATAGTTAATGACTGGCTTATAAAAATGCAATATAATATAAGCAGATACAAAATATATAAAGGAAAACTTTTCCTAATAATACCACTACATTATTGTAAAATATCATAAAATCTGTGCTAAAGAAGGTATATTGTTTCATCCTTTTATAACTGGAAAATGTTGCCTTTTCCTGGTCATTTTCTGCAGTTAGGAGAAAACTTAGCTGATTAACTAAAGAAAGCATATTGTTGTAAAAATAAAGACTTACTCAGCTAGCGACTGGATTAGAAACAAATTCCTACTTCATTCCTATTTATCTTTTCTTCCTTTACATTGAAAAATGTCTTATTTGATCTTTCTGTTAGTATTTTCTGAAATGAAAACAGTATTGTTTTTATAAGTTGTTGGGTAAATGCAACATATTCTGAAAGTTAACATTGGTTCAGCATATGATGGCATACACACTGTTGGCCACCTCTCAGTTTACCCATATGTTAATGTAGCACAAGCTTTACTGGCTCCCAATTTCTTTTCAGGAGCTGCTTGTCACTTTAAAGCATTATACCAGAGTTCCCCAACCTTTCTGGCTTTGCAGACTGGCACGGGGAGATGGGATGGTCTCTTATGAATGGTGGGCAAGCCTGTGCATGCCCAGCTCCACCACTTCCGCGGCCTGGTTCCAAAAGGCTCAAGGCCTGGTAGTGGGCTGCAGACCATGGGTTGGGGACCCCTGCCCTACATGACATGAGGCCAGGTTATTTGTGAGACTGCTCTTCCCTGAGAGTGTCTGCTGGCCTCACCCTGTCTGATAGGGTGGGTGTTCTTCAGCTCCTTCACTTAAATGTTGTCATCTAATGGGACGTAGCATGGCGTCTCTGTCTTTTTCCTGCTCTGTGGATCATCCTTCTGCTGGGGATCTGGTAGTCCTCACCCTTTTAGTCTTTTGGAAGTCTGAAAAGCTTGTTCTTCCCAGGGACTGGGGTCAGGTAGGATGGGAGCCTGTGGATGGTTTTGTTGGAGGCATATCCAGGTGAGATGGCTGAATGCCTTTTCCTTTTGGTTTTATAGTTTTTATTGTTTTTGGTTTTATTGTTGTTTTGAGCTGTTCAGAATTCTGTTCTAAGAGGACTAGACATACAGATCTTTTAAGTAAATAAGATGTCAGCTGTATTTGGAATTCAACCTGCAGTGAGATGAGATTTTTTTTTAAAATAATGAGTCTGATGTTACATAAGTTTCAAAAAAAGACAAAAAATTATCTCACAGGGTGCATTTGGAGCTCTTCAGAAGATCTGTGAAGATTCAGCCGAAATTTTAGACAGTGATGCTTTAGATCGTCCCCTTAATATCATGATCCCTAAGTTCCTACAATTCTTCAAACATAGCAGTCCAAAAATAAGGTAAGAAATAAAGTTCTCTACCAATTATTTGAAAAGTTTGTTTACAGAATTTTCAGGGAAGCGTTTTAAATATAATTAACATGAGTGTATTTATTTATTTATTTTAGTTTCTACGATCATCCATTTATACACAACTCTGGGTAGTTTACAAAGGTTGGGGGAAAAAAGTAGGAATCAGTTAAAGCACAAAAAGAAATGGCAAGACCAAACAAACCAAATAGTGGGCTGAGAGACCTGTGGTGTGAGCAGGGTCTTCAAGACTCTTTTGAAGGCAAACCGGCATAGGGCTATGTAGACCTTGGAGGAAAGAGGTACTCTAGAGGGTAGTCTTCACAACAACAAAAAATGTGCTCCATTAGATGACATTTTTAATAGATGGGATTTGAAGACCTACCCTACTGGATCTCTACCAAATGGGCAGAGACAATTGGAGACAGGTGATCCTTGAAATATCCATTCCCTGTGTCATGCTGAGCTTTTAAGATAGCCATCAGCACTTTGAATTGTACCCATAAACCCAATAGTAACCTATACATTTTTCATAGCAGAGTTACTTTCTTTGCATAATCTGACTTATTTTACTCCAGGTTTTGGGCCTTGAATTTAATTCTTTGCTTTTACTTTTCAGATTTTGACACATTGTGGGAAAAGCCCCTTTCTATTGACCTAACGTTTTTTTTCTGAATTGGAAAGGTCATTTCATTTTTGTCTTAGATAATTTGTGTGCCACAAGTTATTCTTGTGACGTGATACTGAGCTATTTATCTGAAAGCTGACTAAATTTTGCATTCTGGATATTATGAATCAGTAATAGCTTGAATTATAGATGACAGCACTTATCATTTTACTAGCCCTTAGAGATCAATAAATACTTGAAAAAAAGAAAGGTATCCAACTAGAATTTTTTCTACTAAGTCTAATATCATAGAGGTGCTCTCCTAATAACAGTATGGCTATAAAACTACAAATAGTCCTTGAGTTACAACAGAAATTAGGCTTTGTATTTCCATAGTTAAGCATATAAATTTAATACAGAAATAAGAGATGCACTTATAAAGTGTGACATCTCATGATCGCATCACTTAACAACCACAATTCTAGGCAGTTTTCATTGCTGCTGTTAGTTGAATTCCATCAGTCAGTACCCAAATCCAAGCTGTTCCAGGCTTAGTCCCTATCAACCCCTGAGCTGCAGGTTTTTTCCAAGATAAGGACTGCCTCTCCTTCCAATCCCCTCAACTGCCTATTTCTCCCACCTATGAATTTTTGACTGCCCTGCACCCTGCCTTACAGGGCAGCAAGCAGCGCCAGAATTTCATCGCTGTGGCTCTGTTTGCCACTCTGCAGCTCAGGCTTCTTGGTTCACTGCAGCTCTGGGGCTGCAAAAAATTCATGTACAAAGCATGAATTCCAGCCATCCCTGGAAGCCTCAACCGCCTTAGCCCGGCCCACTAGCATGGTGAGGTGTGCAGTCGACTCAGGAAGCCCCAGCCTGTCCCAGCAAAGTAGTACGAGCTGCAGCCCCCAACCCAATGCCTCTGCTGACAAGGCCTGCTTGCCCTGGCCCTTTGTGAAGCAGCAGCTGCCTTGTGAAGGGCCAGACTAGGCATGCTTGTCAGCAATAGGAGCAAGAAGACTGCGAAGGTCAGCTAGGGTGGCATGGAGTGCAGGGTACCAAAAGAGCATAGATGGAGCAAGACGATGGGGGGGGAGTTTAAGGAGATGTGTAGTTGTAAGTGCAGGCAGGCCACCAATTGCCCAAATTTGGATCACATGGCCACAGGTTGCTGCAATGGTCGTAACGTCAGGGACTGGTTGTAACTCCTTCATTCAGTGCCACCATAAGTTTGGTCACTGAACAAGTGATCGTTGAGTGAGGACTTCCTATATAACTGGTACAGAATGTTTTTGACATTTCTGAAGCTGTTCCAGGTATGCAATACTGTATACCCACGTGCTTTATTCATAGTATTAAATAGCAAGCTATTTTTTCCTTTTGCAAAGAGATTGATGTTGAGTTTAAATCTAAGTAGTGGCAAATGTATTTGTTTGACTTTTTAAAGTAATGTTTAAAGTTTTTTTTTAATATTATGTTTATAGGTCCCATGCAGTTGCTTGTGTCAATCAGTTTATCATTAGTAGAACTCAAGCCCTTATGCTGCACATCGATGGATTTATTGAGGTGAGCAATTCATATTTGAGTGTATCTCTTGTGGATAATTATGATGTATTCCTCTTTTTCCGAATGCCATTTTCCATTTGGATTGAAGAGAGAGCAAGTGGACAGTAATATTTTTTTTTCCTTTATAAAGTATGACAACATTTACAAAAAAACTACTTTAAAAGCCCAAGCCAGTAACTATAAAAATTGAGACATTTTGTTTCATTTAATAATTGAGTTGTTTTTTCAGACATTTCCAGGGCCCAAATTTTCTTACTTTTTATTAATGTCTAGTCAAACAAATGGTCTAACTAAGTAGTTATCTATTTGTCTGACTTCCAGCTATGCTGGTGTCTGGTTGATGAGGGTAATAAAGGTAACATCACTTTGTCTACTTTTAAACTCCCTATTCTCTGCCCTGGCAGGATTGATTGGTATAGCTGTTTGCTTGTAAATAAATGTATCTGCAATACATAGCAACCACTTTTATTTGTAATTAACTGATCTGAATGATGTTGAGCATTAGAAGAGTCAGAACGTCCTGTAAAAACTAAAACAGTGTCTTGTCTACTAAAAGTATCTAAGCTAAGAAAGCCTTATCCATGGTTTAGCTTTTGTTACGTTTATAATGCAATAAAAATGTCTGCATTGTTAAAAGTGTGAATATTGTTCTAGAACAGTGAAGTCTAGAAAATGCTTAGGTCCATCATTTTTTGCTTCCAAATAATGTAGACTACTGAAAGAATCATGTTGGTAATCTGAAAATTAATCCGTAGTGATCTATATCTCTGTCTTTTCTGTCTGTCTGTCTGTCTGTCTATCTATCTATCTATCTATCTATCTATCTATCTATCTATCTATCTATCTATCTATCTATCTATCTATTAAACACTTCTGTTCTTGTTTTTTTGGATTCCCCTTTAACAGAATCTGTTTGCATTGGCTGGGGATGAGGAGCCTGAAGTACGTAAAAATGTTTGTCGGGCTCTGGTAATGCTGCTGGAAGTTAGAATGGACCGTTTACTTCCTCATATGATTAGTATTGTTGAGGTAACACTTTTCGTGACAATAGCTAATGTTTGTGTAGTATTATTTTAAGCAGACTGTGTTTTTCTATTGTTGTGACTTACATGACGTTTAGAGCGCATTTTATGGCCAATTCATGCAAAACTCCACGTAATCCCAAAGGGTTCACATACTTTTTCTTGCAACTGTATTTACAATTTACCATTGAGCTTGCTTGGTGTTTTAAAGGTTGTTTAGGAATGTTAAGGTATGGACAGACTGTGGACAGACATTTCATCTTGAACATTGAGCACTGTTTCGCATTGTGTATTAGAATTTTCAAGCTAAGTCTGATGTGAATCACTATAATTTTTTTCATTCTGCTACTGCCTGATTCTAAATAATATATCCTTGCTTCAGCTCCCCAAAGTTCCAGTAGACATATAGAATGAAGTCTTTATATGCATAAATTTGGTTGTTCTAAAAGTTTATAAATTATGGGGAATTGCTTTTAAAGTGATGAGCAATTATACATAGCTTTTTTTTTCATATTTCTTTGTCTTGTGCTCTGTTAACTGTTCTTCAGCTTACTTGAGCTGGGCATCAAGTGCCTGGATCACAAGTATGTAGACAGGGATGTTGTGACAATGGAATTCTGATAATTGGGCCATAAGTCCCCCTTGTTCAGTGTTGTCATAACTTTGAACTGTTAATGAACAAGTGGTCATAGCCTAAGGACTACTTTAATATAAAACATTACAAGTTGTTACTGTGAATACACAGATTTAAATATTGCCTGCACATTGTCTCATGCTTTATTTTTTAACGTACTAAATTGCAGAATAAAAACCTTGCTGTGAGCTAAGCCATAGTTTACAGTCTGCAGTGATTAGCAGTTATTTCTATAGCCATGGCAATTATGTTTCCAATTATTAGTGACAACATTGTGAAAATAGATGGCTGCTTTATATTAAGGTTGATGAGAAATTCATTTAATTTGTGTGTTTAAGGTAAACTTTCCTAACTTGCTAAATTGAAATACAAACAAAAATCCATTTACATTTCAATATGTGTTTTTTTTCTTAGTTGGAAATTGGACAAACTCTACTTGAGTTTAAAAGTGGAAAACTAGAGGAACAAATACCGACCTGTATGTGAATCAGCACAAAACATTCCATTTTTCAAATAGGTAGTCGAGAAAATCAGTTTGTAATATAACAAATATTTCTAAATTACCAATACAGTACAGGGCACATCGGTATTTGATTATTCAGTAATAAAATGGTGGAGTCTAGGAAAACAAACAATAATGATTCCTGTTTCTAGGAAAATTGGCAGAATTCTGAAAATAAAAATTTGATTAAATGTTTAGAAATGAGATATTGGATGCCAAAATATTATTCTACTAGGATAAATTTGCATAAGGCAAAAGGAGAGTTAATCTTTAAGTAGCCAGAATATAGAGAATAGTATATAAAGCCAAGACTGAGTGGCTTTACGTACCGGCATCTCGTTTAGTCCAAGAGGTTCCATCTTTGGTTATGGGAGGAGAGGTGTTACCTCCCGTTGATAGAGCACGCAATCTAGGCGTCCTCCTGGATTCACGACTCAGTTTTGAAGATCATATTGGAGTCGTGGCTAGGGGGGCATTTGCCCAGGTTCGCCTGGTACGCCAGTTGCGCCCCTTTCTGGACCGAGATGCCCTACGTACAGTCACCCACGCACTCGTTACCTCCCGTATAGATTACTGCAATGCTCTCTACATGGGGCTGCCCTTGAAGACCACCCGGAGGCTTCAACTCATGCAGAGTGCGGCCACGTGGGTAGTGATGGGAGCACCCCGATACTCCCATATTACACCCCTCCTGCGTGAGCTGCATTGGTTACCGGTTGTCCTCCGGGTGAGATTTAAGGTGCTGGTACTTACCTATAAAGCCCTACATGGCTTAGGCCCGGGATACTTGCAGGACCATCTGCTGCCGGGAACAACTTTCCATCACCCAGTGCGCTCACACAGAGAAGGCCTCCTCAGGGTACCGTCGGGTAGACAATGTTGGCTGGCGACCCCCAGGGGGAGGGCCTTCTCTGTGGGAGCGCCAGGCCTATGGAACCAGCTCCCCCCTGAGCTTCGGATGGCCCCAGATCTCCAGTCCTTTCGCCGCGGCCTCAAAACACTCCTCTTCCACCAGGCTGACCTGGACTGACAGGGATTTTAATTATGTTTTTAATTTTTAACTTTTAATTTTTAACTTATTTTAATTTTAATTTTAATTTATTCTACAGGGCCATTAATTTAATTTTTCTTTTAACTTCTGTATTATTGTATGTTATTGTTGTTAGCCGCCCTGAGTCCTTCGGGAGATAGGGCGGCATATAAATCCAAATAAATAAATAATAAATAAATAAATAAATAAATAAATAAATAAATAAATAAATAAATAATCTATACTTATTCATATATTAAACACCCATTTTTCCAAATTACCCATATGATAATAGAATGTTACATGAAAGGGTTTTAGTTACATCGTATTTTCAAATGGAGCTTCTGTTTCTTTTTACTTTCTTACCATAATATGTAGTACATGCTGCAAAGGACTCAGGACCAAGATGAAAATGTGGCTTTGGAGGCTTGTGAATTCTGGTTGACTTTGGCTGAACAGCCAATTTGTAAAGATGTATTGTATCGGCATCTTACTAAGTAAGTTTATTTTCCCCTTAATATTATTCTAGCTAATTGGAAATGTATGTGCACGTTTATCTCATGTCTTTAAAAACTTTTAAACATGTTTCATGAATCCTGTCTAGTCATTATTTGGAACATTTAAATTGAGATGGTAATTGTACCTATGTACTTACCCATGGACGCATAGTAACTTGATACATAGTTTTGCATGCTAAAATAGTTTTTATGAAAGTTGTGTAAAAGCTAGTAATATCAGTGAGAACTTTCATGTGGCATAATCAAAGGAATGTCTGTTTCTCCATGAAAACACTTCATGCTTTTTTCCATGTTATATAACACAACTGCAGACCACTTAGCTCTCGTTTGTTTCAAAATTTTTGTGTTGTATAAACTTAGTGTAATTGTTTCTTTTGTCCAGGGAAAGAAGCCATATTTGTGAGGGAGTCAATTTTTTTTCCACTATTTATTTAGCAAATGTGTAATTCCTGGTGGTTAACAGTATAAATGAAGTCTCAATCAAACTTAACAGTAAATACAATCAAGCCAAAGTATCAATTTCCTTCTTTCCCTGAAAGCTCTCCAGGACAATTTCATCTTTATTAGTTATTGGAAAACCATTGGATGAATATCTGAAAGGAAGAGATAGGGGCCATCATTGAAAAGCCCTGTTGCTGCACCTTTCTTCTCCCTCACTTTTCTAAAATGGTAGATTTATTAATAATTTATCCAGCAAGAAGCATATTAGAAAGATTGGTACATCTGAAAGGAATTGTCCTGAAAACAACTGATAGCCAAGCTTTACATGGATATATAAATTAAAACTAGCACTTTGAATTGCACCTATCAACTAATTAGAAGCAAATATGGGGCCTGCAATATGGTGCTAAATGACTATGATTGCTATTGCACAATCAAATGGTATAGTCCATTTGGCTGTAATATGTATGCATATGTATAATCAAAGAAACACTTTAGTATGCTGAAATGACATCCTGTGGAATATTTTACGTTTCAAATATTCAAAATTTTATAGTTCATGATTTAATACATGCTAATTTTAATTAATATTCCATAACTTGATTAATTTTTTTCTATGTAGATTGATACCTGTCCTTGTAAATGGTATGAAATATTCAGAAATAGATATCATTCTGCTGAAGGTAGGAATAACTATACTTTGCCTCTGATACTCATGATTTTTTTTTATTTCTGTACATCCAGTAAAATGTGACGTTTCAGTACAGAGCTATATCCATTTTCTTTGAAATTAGCACCTATATGCCCAAAGAAACGATTCTGAAATAGATACTATTGTATGTAGAAATTAATAACTTCTGATCAAAATACATGATTCAATGATTCCCTAAGTAGCTTCTGTGTGATACAAAGTGAAACACAATATCTAACAATTTGATTGCATACTTATTTTTTTTTAGTTACTTACAAAATGTAAAATAAATAATATATATTATGTAGAGGTTGTGCCAGTTTTGATTCATTTGGGCCAGACATGTCAAACTTGCAATGTCACGTGACATGCAGCATATCAGGACAGTTTTGCCATTGCTGGCAATGGGGTGGGCATGGCTTCCGTGTGACACGTCTGGCCCGCAGGTTGGCAGTTTGACACCCCTGATTTAGGGATTATCAGAAATATATAATCTGACCAGGTTGTCCAAATTTTTGCCTATAACTTTATGTGTAGAATTGTATTATTATTAATTCTTAGTGTTTTTAGTAACACATTTTGGTAAGTTATTTGCTATTTTCTACTTCTTAATCATTGCAAATTTAAACATATTTGGTGTTTTAACTGAGCATATAATTTTTTTTTAAAAAAGCATTGATATAGCATAGAAAGGGCCAAAGTATTGTTGAAACATCTCACTCTCTCTCTTTATATTTTGCTGTTTGTTTTTGATAATAGGGAGATGTTGAGGAAGATGAAGCAATTCCAGACAGTGAACAAGATATAAGGCCTCGGTTTCACCGTTCACGAACAGTAGCTCAGCAGCATGAAGAAGATGGTATTGAAGATGAAGAAGATGAGGAAGATGAGCTTGATGATGATGACACTATTTCTGACTGGAATTTAAGTATGCCACTTTTCCAGCTGAAATAATGTAAAACATGTGAATATATCTGTTTATCATATTAAGTTTAGTTTAGTAATTGTTCAGAAGTTAGGTATGTTACATGGATGCATTGTATATGAGATTTGGGTGCCACGATCTTATTTACATTTCATGTTAATTCCCCAACTCTACCCTGAATTAAGGGATTACAGGGTTGTAATTGTTGGTTTCATTGTATACTGCCCAGATTTATGTCAGTTAGAAAGGTACCTGGTCGTTAAATAAATAGAATATTGATTGCAAAGTTATAAGGGTTTAAACTCGTTTAACAAAAAATCTGAAGCACTTTTCCCAACTACAATATTTAAAAGGCATATGCTTTGTGCCTTTTTTGTTGCCATTTAATAAAATGTGGTAATCTGAAAATGGGCTTCCATATTCCTTTTGAATGTTTTTCCAGCACAGACTAAAAGGCCTCCTCATACAATGTTTAGTATGGTAGGTTAATTTTAAGTCCTTTGTATTTTATTCTTCGTTACAGTTTCTTCATAATTTTCAACAAATAGCATGCTATCGGTAATACTGCAAAATAAAGTGGAGGGAGGTTTTGAAAGCATAATAGACCATACCAAAATATGTATATATTACATTTCTTTAGGGAAATGCTCAGCTGCTGCCCTTGATGTTCTTGCCAATGTATTCCGTGATGAGCTGCTGCCACATATTTTGCCCCTTCTAAAAGAATTGCTTTTTCATCCAGAATGGGTGGTGAAAGAATCAGGCATCCTTGTTCTAGGAGCAATTGCTGAAGGTAAATGATGTTTGAGTTCATGTTGTATTCTGTTACTGTTCATAGTGAGTAAGAAACTATGATAAATCTAAACATGGTGAACATAAATCTAAATAGAACATATTCCTGCTGCAAGAAATATGAGAATGAGACATGCAAGAATAAGTGATATCATGGCTTCAATTATATATATTATATATAATTTATTTACACTTTAGTGAGATACTAGAGAGATAATCCTAAATCTACCTGGAAACAAATTTGAAAGTTATTGTGGATGGATAGAAGTTAAATAGACTCATTCTAAAATACCAGTTTGTACTGACATAGAGCTTCTTAGGCATATGGAATTTCTTCTGTTTTAAATTACACTCCCCTGCATGCATACTCCAATGCCCAGTACCAGATACCTTATGTGAAAACAACAAGCATTGGAGATGGACATTCAAATGTACTTGGGTCCATGTGCCTCTTCTCTGCAGTTTGGCTACTTTTGTTTTCCGCCAGTTGAAATGCACAAAAGACAAGGAAGCAAGTTTTTTGTGTTGGCTGAACTGATACATGCACGTCTGTTTAGATGTGAGTGAATGTGCAGGGTAATGTGTAAGAGTGAGTGTTTATTGCCAACTCTTCCTGATAAGGAAGGCCTCTTTAATAATGTTGTTCTCCATGGTCCCCTTTGTAAGAAACACCTACCTTAGTCAAAAGATGAGTCCCCACCTTTAGTTTAATCTAGCAGGAAAATTTTCACTTCTCTAAATAATGTATAAATTCTAAAGTCTAGAAGCTGGGAAAAATCCAAAAAAATAAAAGAAGCAATTTTCTTTCCCCCCCCCCCCCCAGTTCCACATCAGAATTGTTTTCAACTAGGTTATTTTGCAGCATTTTGATCCTTTGTTGTAGATATCAATAAATATAACTGTGCGTAATGGGTTAATGTGGATTAATACATTTTTTTTCTTCTGTTCAATCATGTCTGATTCTCGTACAAGTCCCTTCAGTTTTCTTAGCAAGGTTTTTTTCAGAAATGGCTTGCCATTGCTCTTTTCCTAGGGCTGAGAGAAAATGACTTGCCTAAGATTACCCAGTTGGTTTTGTTCCTAAACTAAAATTAGAATTTACAAATCTGTGCAAGCTGATATTTTTATAACTGATGATGCAAAAATGTGGACAATGACCCCTTCTTTGGTATGCAGATTACAGACAATTATCTTTTATTCCCGTCTCTATTTAGATTACTAACTGACATTCTGGATGTACATTTAGAATAATTTAAACCAGCATTGGTAGGCTTGTTGGATGCCAAAGAGGCATTGGATATGATTGAATTGAAATTTTGAGACAAGTTTTTAAGTATGGATTTCCTGCATTTTTATTACGTGAATCAATATGGGCTTCATTTGCTATAAACAATTGTACCTTCATCTGTTCAGGCATCTTATTAAATTTGTCATCTTTATCTCTTGATTTTTAATTTCATATTGGAACTGTTGGTCTGCCATTTTAGAAAAATGGAAGACATATTGGATATAAGAATGTCTGACCTTGAACCCAAATTGTTATTGCCCTTTGGAATGCTTATCCTGGTGCTTGGATAATTAGCAAGAAGAGAATTAATGTTTATGTTTATATTCATTGGAGAGAAAGGGATTACAAGAGAGTAAGCTGGCAGTCCTTGCAACCATTTGTTTAACAATCATTTGAAGTTACAGTGGCACTGGAAAAAAGTTGTATACAACTGCTTCTGCTTATGACCATTGCAACATTCCCAACTTGATCAAAATTCAGGTGCTTGGCAACAGGCAACAATTGCAGGATCATGTGATTACCATTTCAAATTTCCCAGTAGGGTTCTGACAGACAAAATCAATGGGGGAAGCAGGATTTGCTTAATAACTGCTTAGCTGTGTATTTCCTTCCTTCCTTCCTTCCTTCCTTCCTTCCTTCCTTCCTTCCTTCCTTCCTTCCTTCCTTCCTTCCTTCCTTCCTTCCAACAGTCCTCTATATTTTTCTCTGTAAAAATTATGGCTGTGATAGAATATCATTTGGCATATATTTTTACTTCATATTGTCTAGAAAATTCAGTAAGAAAATCTATAGGCACAATTAGAAAGATATTATGTGATTCATCTGAGATCACAGTAGGGGCTTGGATCTTTTTGTCAGAAATAGTTGTGCTGTACTTCCAGTATTGAAGGCTGCATGGCACACTTGAAAATGGAACAAAAGTAGCATTTCAGTTCTTACTACATAACAAACTTAACTATGGAACAATCCCAACTTGATAATTGCAGGGCAATTATTCCTTTGAAAATCGTGGGAAAATAGATTGCTAAACTATTTCTTATTCCTTTCTTATTCTAACAGGTTGCATGCAGGGTATGATTCCATATCTTCCCGAGCTCATCCCTCACCTTATTCAGTGCCTCTCTGATAAAAAGGCTCTTGTGCGCTCCATTACTTGCTGGACTCTTAGCCGCTATGCACATTGGGTAGTCAGTCAACCCCCAGACACATACTTGAAGCCATTAATGACTGAATTGCTAAAGCGTATCCTTGATAGTAACAAGAGAGTACAAGAAGCTGCCTGCAGGTACGTAAGTGTAGAAATACTAGCCATGGCTCTCAGGGTACATACTGAAGTCTACAGTATTATTTTATTTATTTTTGTTGAGTAGCTCCTTTCTAGTTTAGAAAAGCCATTTTTAGCCATTCTACTGTAATTATATTTGCTTTTAACAGCTACATTGTATTATTTTTTAAAGAAAAATATAACTTATTTTTGTTAAATATATAAAAGGATTAAGTTTTAGATAAATAAGTCCTATTCTAGCTATTACAATAAGAATATATTCAATAGAAGTCTTAACAATAATTCCTCATGTCCGTTAGAACCTTTGATTCCATACAAATTAATATTTTTGAAGGATTTATTTTATTTAAGAGGGAGAAATACATTCCCTCATTCTGTAGACTAATCTTTTGCCTTTTCCTTTTTAGTGCCTTTGCTACTCTAGAAGAGGAGGCTTGTACAGAGCTTGTTCCTCATCTTGCTTATATACTTGATACTTTGGTATTTGCATTTAGTAAATACCAACATAAGAATCTGCTCATTCTTTATGATGCCATAGGAACTCTGGCAGATTCTGTAGGCCATCATCTAAATAAACCAGTAAGTATTGCCCTCAGTTACCTTGAGATAAGAGGGTGGGTCTATATATTTTATAAATAAATAAATTGCATCTCTTAATTCTACAAAAAACTTGACTTTTTATTCACTTCTTTATCAAGCATTTATTCTAGATAAGTATTTTTGGAGATTTCTTGCCCAAGTTATTTACTTTATTATTTATGAATATTCCATTTTTTGCTTTATATTTGACTCTTAAGAAACATTATAAAATGTTACTTGAAACTTCATGAATAAAATACTACATACCTAAAGCTTTAAAAACCATGCCTAGATGTTTTCCTTATAATTATTCAAATGATTCAATCATAGTATTTCCATTATTTTATCATAACTACAAGAACAAAGCCAGCAAGGCAGGAACCAGTGATTCCTGGTGATTCCTATTCCAGTCATTCCTGGAACAGGACCATTTTGTAAACATAACTTTTGTGCCCAGGGTCAACAAGTGATTGTCAAATATCTGTTAATTTGGGAGTGGGAGAAGAACTCTAGAGTCTAAATTGCTAAGAATATTGTTGGGGAATGGGCACTCAACTGTGGTCAATTCAAGGCAATCTACATAAATACTAAAACTAAGTTTTATAGAGCATACATTCATTGAAATTTTTATTGTCTACAGGAATTTATCCAGATGCTTATGCCTCCATTAATCCAAAAATGGAACATGTTAAAGGATGAAGATAAAGATCTTTTCCCTTTATTAGAGGTAATTGCTGCTGTTGTTAGAAATAGTTTTTTGATCTTTATAAATCATCATTTGTTTAAATTTTCTTCCTTATGATGTTCAGCTTTTAATAGGGGAATTGAAGCTTCCTAATTCTGCATCCATATAATTAGGAATAAACCCCATTCGTTTCATGAAGACCTTCTTTTGACAAGACGAAATATAATTGCACCATAACATGGCGGTTCTGAGGATTTTCTAGGAATTAGCTTTCTGTCAACTTCTAAGAATGTGTTTCTGAAAGAGTTGTAGGATTAGACTGCAAAGAATCAATGGAGAGTTCCTGTGGTCTTGTGTGTTCAAACATTATGATGATGTCCCCATATTGTTGTTAAGTTTCTTAATCTGTGAATATATGAGCTTATTTTATCTTTCTAAATGTGCCCTTTTAAACAGAATTAATGTAGCAAATATCTTTGACATACTATATAATGGTACACATGTTACTTAATGTGTCTCCTGTATTTCAGTGCCTGTCTTCGGTTGCCACTGCCTTGCAATCTGGCTTCCTTCCCTACTGTGAACCTGTCTACCAGCGCTGTGTGAACCTGGTACAAAAGACTCTTGCACAAGCCATGGTATTTTCTGTTACCAGTTTTCATAGCATTAGAAAATGTAGCTTTAGTAGAATTTAAACTCCAATTGATTATAAGATTCTTTGATCAATTTGCTGGTTTGGAGAATAGAAGTAATGAAAATTATACACTGTAATGTTGCATACTTAAATCTTAAATATTGATTATGTCTTTTCTTAGTTGCATAATGCTCAACCAGACCAGTATGAGGCTCCAGATAAAGACTTCATGATTGTGGCTCTTGATTTACTTAGTGGTTTAGCTGAAGGACTTGGAGGCAACATTGAACAACTAGTGGCTCGGAGCAATATCCTGACATTGATGTACCAGTGTATGCAGGTGAGATAAATAATTTCATTCTCTTTCCTTGGTACTGTTTTAGTTTCTGAATAAAAACAAAAGCTTATTTCTTTTCTCCTAGGATAAAATGCCTGAGGTACGACAGAGTTCTTTTGCCTTGCTAGGAGATTTGACAAAGGCATGTTTTCAGCATGTGAAGCCCTGCATTGGTAAGTAACTTAATACTGCAAGTTGTTATCATGTATAGTTTGAACTGCCAACTCATACTTGTTGTGTTTTTTTAATTTGATATTATAAGTCCTTTATATTGTAAGTTGATAATGATGGCTGGAGTAATAGAAAATTGCCATAAATATATGTGTATATTTATGGCTTGGACCTGTTTATAGTGTTTTTATTACCAATATGCCATGGTATGGATTATTTCACTGAACAATTTCTTACCTAGAATAATGGGAAAGAAGTGATTGTTTCCTATTTGTTTGCTTTACACCATGGGTGTCAAACTCGATGCATCACCTGTGCATTGTGACGTATTGTGACATTTTTTGCCTTTGCAGAGCTGGGGTGAGCCTGGCCTGCGTGTGATGCATCTGGTCTGTGGGCCGCCAGTTTGACACCCTTGCTTTACACAGTCTTTCTGCTTTGGCTTAAGGAAATCTAGTTTAATACTGATGCGTATTTTCTTCAACTCTGTAAAGTTTTCCTATCCCGTAATCCATATAATGATTGTAAACTGTCTGTTATCCTGAAGTACTGTGGATTACAATGTAATCTTTGTTTCATCTGCATCCTGCTAATAAATAAATAAATTCTGATAAAACAAACAACACACAAGGTGTTCTATATATGTGTTTATTGAATATGTAATATTCATTATCTTTGCTGGAAAACTTTTGTGAAGCTTTAGTTTATTTCAACAAAATATTTTCTATACAGTACCTGCTGAGCACTCTTACACATTGGCCTTATGGTATTTTGACCCATTCTTCTTTTAAAAACTACTTCCATTCATTGCTGTTTCATGTGGCCTTGCACAAATTCAGAGCTTTGTTTTTCTTATAAATAATTCAAGGTGGTGAACTTCCTCCTATTTTCCCCACAACAACTCTGTGACATGGGTTGGGCTGAAAAAGAGTGATTGCTGCAAGGTTACCCAGCTGACTTTCATGCCAAAGCGGGATTAGAACTCACAGTCTCCTGGTTTCTAGGCTAGCACCTTAACCACTACACCAAATGGCTCAGAGTATGTGCCTTAAGTTTTGAAGCCCTAGAACAGTGCATACTCAACCCAAATCTAAAGCCAGCCTTGCATGAACTGCTTGCTTTTGAATTTGCTGCAGTGTTGTAATTGGAATGTGGGTGAGGCATTTGTTTGGATATTTCCAAATGTAATATTTCTTCTGCCTTTGATATTCTGATTTAACTTTTGCATATAGAATCACTCTTGTATTGTGTAACTCCCATTCATTTAAACTTCAATTCATAGATATACTGATGTGCTCTTGTAGAATTTGTTGGTAAAATCCAGAATCTATTGTTCCTTCAGTGTTTGTGAGCCATTTGTAGAGGTTGTAGAGCCTCCCCAAATCATGGCATTTCCACCATATTATTATTATGTGATTCAGATGAGACCTTTTCAGTGGAACACAGTTTCATCTTCTCCAGACATAATTTCACAATTCATGTCCAAATATTCCATTTTAATCTCAACTATTCACAAATTATTGTTTCAGGAGCCTGTTAAGTCATCCAGGTATAATTTGGTTGAGATCAGTGACAGTTTTCTGAAGAATATTCTTTCTTCCCAGATATCCTCCCAGTCACACAACTTTTATTCAGTGTTTCCCTAGGATTTATGAACAGTTGACGTCAGATCTGACATATGACAGTACAAAATTGGTCAGCTGATCCTTTGCTCTAATTTTGGGATGGGAATCTCCCATAGCATTGTGGTACACCACAGAGTTCTGTCTTGACTAAATTTAGCCCTTGACTGGACTAAATTCACTTATAAAAATGTGTGTTGTGAAGAGCAGGTTCCAATAGTGGAATTCAAGGTGTGTGTGTTTTAATGAGGAGACCTACTCATTCTTAACCTGGATTATCATCTGATTGACTTGTACATGCAACCCAATTTGCTTAATAGAATTTCACATATTTTTCCATGTAAATGATGAATGTTAAGCTCTGTGTGTTCAGTGAAGGCATGACATTATTTTGCATGGTTGTATGTTAACCAGAATCTCTTACAAGATTTGGATGAAACTCTGATCTCAGTGCAGGTCCCAGCACTGATTTCAAGCAAGATTACAAATAGTTCTTAAGGATTACAACCAAGTTTATAAATAGTTTTTAAAGGTCCACCAGCTTACATCTGTATATAGGTCATGTGTTCAGGAAGATTTCTGATAGAGATGGATGTATCATTTTGCTGACAGTTTTTTCTTGGCAATAGAAGAGTGAGGCATGGGCTATGTGAATTGTCACGTTACATAGTTTGAGAATAACATTTTTTTTTCAGTGGCGGAAAGTATCCTAAAAGCAGGGTTGCTCCTCTCACTTGTTCTAGTAGGCATTAGTAAGAGATGCTAACAGTTGCTAAATGAGATAGAACCAACTCCTTCTTTCAGTTAGGTTTCTGCCAGCCAGGTTCCAATGCCTGGGGTTGCTGAAGACTGAGAAGTGAATAGGAATAAATCCAAGCATAAACACAGTGTACTTCTTCCATCTATAGTGGTGTTTATTGTCCAAAACAAAATAAATAACTAGTGCTTACATTTCCAGTTTACTCTTATCTCTTTAATGGGTGTGGATATATCTTAATTAAAGAACATACAATTTTGTTTATTTATTTTAATGTTTTCTTTACAATAATTACATAACTGTTTCACTTGGTTCATCCCTTTTCCACACAATGTTTAGACCTGATTATTGAACTCCTAGTATGTTAACTCCTCTAAATAGCTTTGCTTTAATTTTTTTTCCTGTTTCTAGTCTTTCCTAAGTTAGAAGAGAAGTGAGGAGGAGAGAAAAATAACTTTGCCAAGTTTTCTTGGAAAGCCACACTGACTATAATCATACTTCTCTGTTTTATCATAACTTCTTTTCTCTGTTGCGCAATTTTTTTTACCAACTAGTGCTCTGCAGTTCTGCTTTCCTAATTCTGTATGCATCAGTTGGGTCATCAATTCCGTTTCTTTTCCTCTGGTGATCCTGTTTTGTTTCTTGGTGACAGCAGCCATCCTGCTTCTTGAAAGCATGTATCACACCTCCAGTTGATTCAGAGTCACATAGCAGAAATGACAAAACAAAACAAAAAACCTGCTTTGCTTGACAATTTCTTCATAGAAATCTTGCTTCACCTCAAGTTAGATATGACTGCTCACAGGTATTCTGATTACACCAAGAGCTTCCTAAATGTGTACGGCACTTCCAGTGCATTTGGCAAAAAGACAAAACTCCAGCTTGAGACAAATTACAATACTGACATAATCAGGCAGCACATCTTGTCACAAGGCCCTTGAGAAGATTGAACTTTTTTTCCTTTGTATTTTGAGATTTTTAAATGGAAGGAGAAAACAGTCAGTTGTGAAGGGAAGGGAGGTTGCAGCTGATGGCAAGAGTTCCAGTTGGTGTGAATATTCTGAGTGTTGGTTCTCTCTTCTTGCAATCTCAGGAATCCTTAATAACCAAATGATCGGTCTGTTTTCTGCCACCATGGATGCAGTCACTAGCAGGCTTGTCTCTAACTGCTTTTCTTTATCGCTTCTCGGCCTTTTGGCTAAGATCAAGTGTAGTATCTAACTGCTTTTCTTTATATTGGTGTCCTTTTCCAATATGTCTTTGCCCAACAGAGGATTTTTTTTCCTGTTGCTCTAGTATTGTTAAAAAATGTTGTTAGTCCTGCCTGTTGAACAAATGGGAGGAGCAACCCAGTTTCCAAGATATCTTCTGTCCATTTTAGAAAATGACTCTTCATTGTTCCCTTTTCCTCATATTCAGATTAAAATACCCTACCCTATTTCCATTAGTAGTGACTAATATTTAAATCTCTGTTCTCTCATTTCCATACACTTATCTTTCCTTTTGGATTGCTATGAGGTAGATTGTAAATGCCTGTTTTGATCAGATTTAGAATTTTCATCTACTACCTCCTTCTGACTGGATCCTAAATAAATACTATGCTTACTTCACTTCAGAAATTGCTATTGCATATTTTTTTAAAAAACAGGTTCCTATGACAAATGTATCCAAATGCCCATAGTCTAGAAGGGAGATTAATTTTAATACATTGATATATCTATAATGAACTTTCCTGCTTGGATTCTGAACTTTTTTGTTGGGATGGTTTTATAAATAATGGGGGGTTAAAATGTCAAGAGAATTTTCTGCTAAAATTATATTATGCTGAAGTTTTATGCTATGTTCTAGCAAAAGATAAATTTTAATGACGACTTATTTTGTGTTTTTTCAGCTGATTTCATGCCAATTTTGGGAACAAACCTAAACCCAGAGTTCATTTCTGTGTGTAACAATGCCACATGGGCAATTGGAGAAATTTCTATTCAGATGGGTGAGATTGGCTTTTTAAAAAAAATGCTAGTTTGAATTTTCAGTTGTGTAGTTATGTTTTGGTCTTGTAGCCACTTATAAATTCTGTCAGCTGTATTAATGTGCCATAATGAAAAGTGATTTTTAATGTATTACTTGTCTGTTGTTTTTTTCTAGGTATAGAGATGCAGCCTTACATCCCTATGGTTTTGCACCAGCTTGTAGAAATTATTAACAGACCCAACACACCAAAGACTTTGTTAGAAAACACAGGTACCCAACAACTGATCTGTTTGCAGTGACTTTAAAAATGTATTACACATCAGTGTTAAAAACAAAAGGAAGTTTAGGTGTTTGTTCAATCCAGTTTGTTTATTACAGGTAGTTCTTGACTTACAATTATTTGAAGTTCACAACGGCACTGAAAAAAGTTACTTAAGACCATTTTTCACACTTATGACCATTGCAGTATCCCCATGGTCACATGATCAAAATTTGTTAACTTGGCAACTGGCATGTGTTTATTATGGTTCCAGTACCCTGGGATCATGTGATCACCTTTTGCAATCTCCTGACAAGCAAAGTCAATGGGGAAGCCAGATTATCTTAACCGTGTTACTAAGTTAACATCTGTAGTGATTCACTTAACAACTGTGGCAAGAAAGAACATAAAATGGCAAAATTCACTTAATGACTGTGTTCCATAGCAATACAAATTATGGGCTCAATTATGGTCATATGTTGACTACCTATAAGCAACTCCTGCCAGATTGATTAGCTTTAGTTGCTTTTGCTTCTCTGAAGTTGGGATTCTAACACTGAGCAAATGAGATATTCTGGAGCTGTGTTGGTTGGGGAGGGATCTTCCATTAATGAACAATTTTTCAAGAGCACTCCCACAAGAGTAGTAGGTTTGGGGCAAATTTGGAGCTAGGGTAATTAATTCCCTACAATTGAAACTAATGGGAAGATATTTGTTTTGTATTAAGAAAGAGCAAATTTGTTCTTTTTTGTCTTGCGGGCATGAAATTATCAATATTTTGTCCCAAAAATCTCATTTCCAGTAGGGCTATTTTGTAATAGTGCATAAGACCTCAACAATTTTAGCTAAATTACTGAAATTGAGTTATATTTATAATTAAAATAATCTAGACTTCTTTTTATATGAGACAAATTATTAGTCCTTTGCATGTAGCTTACTTGAAATCTTCATAGTTGTAATGGACTACATGATGAAACCAAACAGATTTAAGTGGCTGGACATTATACATTGTTCTAACATATACCATTTGGTTGATGTGTATTATGGTATTAGAACTGAAGGATGCTCTACAGTGGAATTGATGTTTGTCCTATACCCTGTGGAACATGTTTTTAACAAATTCTCCTGTGTTCTAGAAATTTCTGGTTACCTTTCTGGCTATCTATGTCTGCATTGTAGTCTGATAGCTAGACTACAAATGGTTATTTGTTTATTTTTATTTAGATTCCCCCCTTTTTTAACTTTATAATTAACTCAAAGTGGTGAACATACATAATACACCTTCCTTCTCCTAGCTTCTCTCCAACATAACTGTGAGTTGGGATGATCGAGAGTAGGGTTGTCAAACTGCTGGCCCACGGGCCAGATACGTCATGCCGAAACCATGCCCACCCCAGCTCAGGCAATGGGGAAAAAGTCACGATATGTCGCAACACATCACGTGATGTGGCGAGTTTGACACCCCTGATCTAGAGAGAATGAGTGGCCCAAAGTCACCCAGCTGGCTCTCCTAGCTAAGGCAGGACCAAACCAAACTCCCACTCTAAATGTGTATTTAAAGTCATAGTCTGTTATAGAAATGAATGGCTATCAGAGTTTCAGTTTAAACCATTTTTGGCTGACTTAAGGATGTAGGTCAAGTTTCATTCTATGCATGTTTATTAAACTTACAATGGAAAGATGTAGTATAATGATACATTTATTTCTGTAATGAAAACGAATTATTCCTGTGATTTGACACCCTATAAGCATTGCAGCATTCAGTAAGAGTGTTTTCAATAATTCTATCTTTTGGAATAATCCTTTTGAATGAAAGAAATATCCCAAATCATTACAGGAAATGAAGACTATACCCTTTTTAAACCATTATTGCTACACTAGGTTTCTGTATGCAGAAATTAAAAGAAATCAGTTTCCTGAAAATTACAATTTAAATTTTCAAAAACGGATACCCCAGACATACTATATACTATAAATAAATGTTGAATGTGTTGCACATTAGATTTGTTGTGGGATATTCTGTTAAAATAATATAATACTGAAATCACAATTCAGAATTCTTAGCTTTAGTTATCCTGGCACAATACAGTAATTACACAAAGTAATAATACCTGCTAAACATAAGTGGTGCATACATCTCAGCCAGTATATAAATTTTGAC
>NC_138203.1:34731342-34896342 GCF_964194415.1 Vipera berus | reverse complement strand
CTGTAAGGTAATTTTTTTAAAAAGGAATATATTATTTTTTAAAAAAAAATGTGAGGTAACGGTGTTTTATATGGTTCCAAGCCACTGTATTTTGATGCAAATACCGTATGTTATTTGTGGATCTGTAATTTGAGAAGATTCCATTTTTCCTCCTTCTGTTGCTAAAAGTTCCTCAGTTAGCTAGCTTTTCTCCTTGCACCACTAGGCAGGACCGAAGAATGTCTACAAAGAATGTTTCCTTTGTAGCTTTAGGTGGCAACAAACAGCATTTCCCACTAGATCCTTGGTGCTACCTTTTTTAGAGCTTTTGGAGAAATTTTACTGTTTACTTTTTGTCTCCATTCCTTTTCAATTTTTTTGCTACAATTTGTCTTTTCCTTTCCTTTCTTCTTTCTAAGGGACTGTCATGGCTTATGATGGCCCAGAAAGTCTGTCACATTCTCTGGACACGTTAGAATGGTTAAATAAAATATTTCATTATTACTCATCTTCCATGTTGGAGAGATTGTATAGGTATACAAAAGGTATTCATCTAAGTTCAGAGGAAAATCACCTTTAGAATTCATCATTTCAAGACACTGTGGTTTTATTCTATTTCTAAGGGCAACATTTGAAAACCAGCTTTTTCATTTGTTATATTAAAGCAGAATGGCTGTGTTTGCATATGCATGGATAACTGAGAGCAGCTTCCAAACAGCTATAGCAATCTGCAAAAATTACTGGATGTTTTAAAATGTATCTGTTGTCATGCATTCCAAAACATATCTTCTAAAGGATTTACAAGCCCCTAATATTTGGGCATTTATTTTGCAAATGTCTCTTTGAAAAAAGTTAAATTTCAGTTAAATTTCAGATCCTTCATGGATTTAAAAATCAAGTGGGAGATGAAAATTGGAGGCGTTTCTCAGACCAGTTTCCTGTTCCTCTAAAAGAGCGCCTTGCAGCTTACTATGGAGTTTAACCTCATGTATTCAAGCTGCAGTACCATAATTAGAGGTAAATTATTTATCTTTGAACTATTTATGAGCTGCCTGTAGGTCTTTTCCAATACATGAATTGTTCTGTTGTCTTTTTATTGGGCACACTATATATTTAACTACAGATAGTCTTCAACTTAAGACTGTTTAATGATGGTTTGAAATAGTGATGGCCTCAAAAAGAGTATTTTACGGTTTGTAAAGCACTTCTAACTCACAAAACATTGCGAACACACACATGCCTCTGTGGTCATGTGATTGTGATCAGTTGCCAAGCGGCCTGAAAACGGGATCACCATTTGCAATCTTCACTATCAGCCTCGATAAAAGAAAAACAAGTGGGGGAGCTGGCAGGAAATGTTGCAAGCTGCTGCTACCTGCCAAGAGGACTCCTACCCATATCTGGATGCTGACTGAAAGAGTTCCCTGTTCAAATCCAAGCAGGCACAGAATTGAAATCCTTTGGCACACAGTTCTTTCAGCCAACCCTAAGGGGTGAGAGGAAGTTGTAATACAAGTAAGATTTTCAGCCTCTGAGTATAGATGCATGCAGTAAAGAAAGGAGTGCAGGATGCTTCAGGACACCCAAGCACATAATTGTCTCTCAAAGCAAATATTACTTGGATTTTCATCTCCTGAGCAGAGGGGCAACGCAGTAAGGTACAAAGTGCAAGGTGTCTCCAAGGTGGGGTGGGGGCCCTGGAGGCCTAGGGCAGACCATGCATAAGTATATCTGCTCAGAGGCTGAATATTTGCTTGGATTTTGGCAGAGAAGATTTTGAGTTCCTGAGCAGAAAGATGTTCATGCAGCCTGCGCTAGGCCTCCAGGGGCATCCCACAGTCCTTACCCATCTGCTTAACCACCACAAAATCGTAACAGGGTAACAGTTGTTGAATGAAACAGTCATGTGATGTCTTACTGACTGCTTCACTCAGTGACCAAGATTTCAATCATCAGCAAATTTTTGTAATCTCATTTTTTTTAAAAAAAACATGCATAATTAAAACTGTCTTTGTGTGTACTTTATTAGTTCTGTAGAACTGACTTTAGGAGGTAAAAGAGTGATACCTGAATTGTAATTTCTGCACATTACATAAGCTTTTAATAAACATTAGCAGAGACAACGGGCCTACCTACACAATGTTGTACCTAAATATTAGTAATTTGTATGATTTAATTGAGCTTATTATTTCAGGTATAAATGGAACTAGAAACATGAGGTCTGTTGATGAAAAATTAATACAAAAAATGTTCAAGAAATAGCAGTTAACTTCACTCTAAAAATACTACAGTGGTGCTCTGTTATGCTGCATACTACAGAGCAACACTAATTTGTATTTCCTATCTATGTTAAGAAGCGTGTATTAATCATAAAATTATTAAACAATTTGCTTTCTGAATAAAAACTTGTATTTGTTTCTTTCAGGTCCTTCAGTCTGGAAGACTGGGAGGAAGCCTCTGCACCCAGGGAAAAATGTTACCCTTTACTGGGGGGAAGGGTAAACCAGTAGGGAATACAGTACAATCCCAAGCCTACTGGGAGGGGCGGGAGGGAGGTGTTGCCGTCACTGTATTAAGCCGATGTTGGCAAATGTTTTAACATCTGGAGCTTTTGTGGGTGGAAATCTGTCTCCTGTTACAATTCTGCACTGGATGTGAAGATGCGCAAAAAAGTTTGTTCACAACAGCACATTCTGCAATATTATGGGGAATTGTACCAAAATGAAATTATAAAATAGATCCATAGGGGATATGTAAAGAGAAAATACATTGTGTTCATGCGATAAAGGAAACAGAAGAATGGCAATTACAGACAGTTAAAGGGATAACAAGGGGTTTCTGTATTGTTTCATCTTGATGGGATTCCTAAGTATTGCATGTTGATGAAGAACTAAACAAATGAAGTTAGTACAGTTAAGGTGAAGCTTGCTACCTATATTAGGAGTAAGCACTTGCAGTATACAAATTTAAATAACCCCATAATGAAGTAATAAAGGCTAAAGCAAACAAATGAAGCAACCTGCAAGATGCCAAATGAGTCGCTCCTTTTTATTTTTAGTGGGGGGGGGGAAACGGGCATTTCAGAGAAAAGATTAATCTTTAATTTTCCATTTAAAGGGTAGTAGATATGATTTGATGGTTGTGCTTCATTAGATTTAATTTCTAGAGTAAGGCATAATTATTAATGTGCAGTTTAGGGTTCGGGCATGCATTTTGGGTCATAGTGATCAAGCATATTTTTAGTGGGAAAGTAGCATGCTTGCATCAAGGAGTGAGAGTGGTAAATATTACTTACCTTGCGCCAGTTTTGTGTTGCAGTTTACCAATTCGTGCAGTATAACCCTGCATTTAAAATTCCTTTAAAATTCTGTGGATTTTATTTTTATTAAGATATAAGTATAAAATACTGTAGTGACAATTAGGCCTCAAAATAATTTTTAGGATCTCTTAGGAATATGATTGATATTGTAATGTGTAACCTGCACAATGTGGAAAGCAGATATAGCTGTGCGAAGTATTGCCTCTGTGCTGTCAGTGTGATGTGCTTTCTGCATGGTTATACTATTAGTGATTTTTATCAAATCTTCTAAAATGAGTTATAAGGTAAGACCTGTTAAAGGTTACATAAATGTTAGTTGATGCCTAAAAACAATTGTAGAAAATTGATGACATGATTGCTACATTTCAGTGTTTATTCACACCCAACATATTTTATTGTTCTCTCCTCCATAAAGCATGATCTTAAGAGATACATAAGTTAGTATATGTAAAGCAGGGTGTCTACACAGTGTCAGCGCATGTTGGGGGCCCATTGTGTCTTAGGGAGACCACAAAAGGGTGCAGGTAAAAAGCTACAGAGTGAATGTTCGTTTGGATCCTTTTCATTTCATTTGTTTAGCTTTTCTGCTTCCCTTTTCTATTTGCTTGTATTTCTGTGAATAAATCCTTGTTAAGTTTACCTTTTACTTTTCTTTCCATGTGTATTTTCTTATGTACTGTGAATGTGAAAATCTAACTGGTACACTTGATTTTGTGTTACTATAAAAGTGAAAGTGTGATTAATTTAGACTGCATAAAGAGTATCCCATGATGATAAAGGAAAAATGGAAAGACAATAACTCTGCTGGTCAGAGATAAAGCCACACTTTTCCATTTTCCCTTAAGTGCTGCAAAATTAATAATCTGTGCAAAAAAAGAAAAGAAAAGCCATAACAACCGCCTTACATTTTAGCTTCTCATCTTTACATTGAAAAAAATACATACTGGATAACCGTTTTGTAGAGAATGACTGTATGATTTTGATTCTTTTTAAGGTCTATTGTACGATTTAGCCATTGCACTGAACACCAACCTTGTATGAGTGTGAATTTATTAAATCTTATTTCAGGCTTTTTTAATGCATGGGAGCATGCACGTCCTATACATTCCTTTTTTTCCTTTGTAAATTTCATTGGGGTCAAGTATGTTTGAAAATGATTTATTACAATATGTCCTGTATAAACGTCTATGAACAGGTTTATGCTACTATGCCATTAAAACCACTGGAATAAAATTGCATAGAGTGATCTACTTTCAACTAATTTCTTGTATTGAAAACCAGAACTTTCAGCTGACGTTTGCTGTAGCTTTTTCAATCAAGGAAGTAGATACGAATTCCAAAGAAAGTAAATCTTAACATTTATTAAGGCCAGAACTTGCCTTTTGGCAAGAGTTTACATTTCTATATGGAATTCTCAAAGACAAAACTTTATTTATTTTGGCCCTTCTGTAGTTGCTGATAACATTAAAGTTTCGTGCATAGAAGCTACTTATATAGGAGAGATAATTTTATTACATGGGTTAATATAAAGGGATATGACTTTTATTGTAATGTAACTGATTTCGCAGAAAAATAACAAAGCAATACTGTAGTTAGAATTAACAAATTAAGGCTTCATAGCAAACCATATTCATAGTAAAATTACAATATACTTGCAGAAGCTGCTTGGTATAGAATTTGAAGTAATTCTAATACAACACTAAATTGTAAATCAAATATATTGCATCATGGGATATATAAAACATCTTAATTCTTTTTGTGTATTCTTGACAGTTTTGAATGTTGATTGAATGTTATTCTGTAGAATTGTATGTTTGTCTTTGTTACATTCCAGTGTTCTCTGCCTCTTGGCATGCTATAGGCACGGCTTAACTAAATCTTCTCCTTACACAGTGAATTAAGTGCTTAGTGTGCTAAACTACAGAAATAGCCGCTGCTAAGTGATGTAGATTTTCTACTTGAATATTTTTGTTGTAGGAACCTCAGGAGGTCAGTGTTTACTGTTTTATATATGGCTTGGTTTTCGTGTTGAAGGCCCCTTTGCTTTTTGAAGGATTCTAACAATGAACAAAGCTGCTAATCAACCTAAGTTGGTAACAGAAAGTATATTTTAAAAAAAATATAAATAAAAGTATCTCCTTTGCAGTTCAACTTGGCTAACGTAGAAAAGAGTTTTTGATTGTTGAGTTTGTGACTATTAAGGGGAAAAAATCTTACCTAAGGTCTTTGTTGCATTTCTTTCAATTGAAGGGGAATGGATAACACTTTGTAAAATTTTTATCTTATTTTTTTCTAAGCTGGTATGTAGAAATCAGGTCTTTGATCTAGATTTCAGTGTTTAATGGTATTTAATTTGAAGTACTATACATTTCAGAGGGCTCATTTCCAAGTAAGTATGCTTAGGACTGTAGTCTTTGTTTATTGCCATGCTGAAGATGAAGTCATGATAACATTCATAAAATACATAGCCAATAGGTTTTTTAAAAGTAATGTTACTTTTGTAATAAACAATATTGACACTGTGATACTTTTTTCTTTAGCATTGGCATTGAAGTATTTAAGCTACATAAATACTGTAGATTTATACTATTGTAAGAGGATTTCCAAAGCTGAAATTTCTGTAATTTAGATAAGAAATATTCATACTAGTTTTATCTCAGGTAAATAATCTTGTACCCTTTTGTTTAGATAGAGGCTTATTTCATAAGAGTACCAGTTTGTTGTTCATATAGAACTGCCTAATGTCTTAAACTTTCATATCTAAATTGAGTTACTATGGGACAGCAATTGCTTATTTTATTCATATTGAATGTATTAATAAGGATGTATAACATTCTTTTTAAGAGATGAGTGCATCTGTATGAATAGTACCCAATTATCACCATAAAAAGACTTTATATTGTGCAGTGCAAAGTTATGTTTCTGATGTAAAACAAAAGAGATTATGACCTGGAATATGTTCATATCTAAGTAGCCTAGGCTTTTTTGGAATAATGAATGCCTAGAGAATAAACACAAAAATTATCCTTTTTTCTGCTGTAAACTACTACATGCCAAGCAGTAATCTCTTAAATTAACATTGCTGTTTAATATGTATGTTGTACTGTGGTAAGCATTTGGCTCTTTAGGATATTTTGATTTTGAAGTGATTAGATTAACAATTTGACATTTAAATACAGTTTAATACTGCACTAAAATTTCTGATGTTCTTAATTAAAAATGTCTGCAGTTTAAGCTATACTCTTTATACTTACTTGTCAAATCAAATCTGTTTAAGCTGTCCTGACTGAAATTTTAATAAGGGCATACAGTGTAGTTTCATCACTAAAAGACTGAGTGAAAACCTAACAGAGAAACTTTAATGGTTATATTAAAGTAATTATTCAATCTTATTTTGCTGGATAGATGCACTTTTAAACAAGACAGTTAACTACAAATTAATTATAGTATTGATGATATGGTATTTCCCCTAACTTTTCCAACCTAATAACTTGATTCTTGTGTGACAGTTCATTTTAGAATCAGTACTACTTTTGTGTGTCCATTTAAAACATTTTGGATGGCACATTTTTGTCTTCTTTCCCCTAAAGATACTACACTTTTTCTCCTAATCAACTTCGTCATAAAGTTGTTTATTTAAATTGGATTACTAACAATAGTTAAAATAATAAAGTAGCCAAATCTTTCTGCTGACAACTTAGGTTGTATGAGTTTTGCTTGGAAGCATTAAATTGGATGTGTTTTCCATATGTGTTAGAATATTCCCTTCAAACATATCCTTCAGCAACTTCTCAAACTTTATTAAGTTGATTTTTCTTGTCTGCCTCTGCCAACAAAGCTTCATTTTAAACACAATATGGTTTCAATTTTTGATAAGCTGCTGAATTCTAAAGAATTTTTGGGGCCACCAAATATTTTGGATCATGCAGAGAATATATATTGTAATGTAGTAATTTTGTATTTACATTTGTATGATGTGATAATAGATGTGAATGTTAATCACTGCTTGATTATGTTAATAAAATTTGTTTAAATAGATGCTGCACTCTGATTCTTAATGAAAAGAGAAGGAGCCATTGAAAACTGATTTGTTTTAATTGAATTATTCATTTATGTAGCTTCCAGTTTGTCTTGATATTTGGGAAGAAATTATTGGCTACAGGAAAAAACATTTAAAAGATTTAATTAACATAGAATACTATGTTTATGTATACACGTTGCTTTTTCTTTGGCTTTGTAGCAGCAAATAGGCAAAATCAACTAGGTTTTGAGATGTGCCTTTTTACACAATTTAATATGAATTGAACTTTATTTTAGGATCTGGACAAAGTTATTTTCCAACTGAATATTAAATTACTAAATTAATATATTTTATTTATATTTGCAACAGAAATGTTGCCATGGTTAATATCTGGCATCAAGACAGTGGCATTTCTTAGATAATAAGTGACTTAAATGAAGTCACTGGGTTTTTGTCATAGATGAATTTAATATGACACTTGCAAAAATAAAAGCTTTAGGATAACTCTAAGGAAGAATTGCACATTTATTGTCTTAAATAACTAACATAAACTTTAAAAAACAGTACAAGCATATAAAGAATTCTGAGCTATAAAAGAAGGTGGAGAATGTCCAAAGTCTGGCTTTCCACAGATCTTTAAAGGCATTTCAAAAATGGTTCCATTAAAAAAAAGGTTCCATTTCTGGTCTGGCTTCCCAATAAATTGCAATTTATAAAGTACTCTTCGGTTATCACAGATTGCATATCCATTTTGGCACTTCCTAAGGTAACACGATCCAAGTCTTGTTATAGATCCAAGCTAGCAACTAGGTTTGAATCTGAAAATACATTGGCAATATTGTACATAATCTGATCTTCTGATTATCAAAATATTAAGTTTTCCTAGCCACTTTCATAAATACACAAAATACACTGCAGTACTATTTAATTTTTATTTATTTCATTTGGACAGCCACTCATCTCACCTAAGTAACTGAGTGGTTCACAGCAGTTAAAAACAAGAAAAAACGAATTGTAAAACCTTCAATATTACTTTAAAACTAAAATAACTATGATCAGTGGCAAAATGTAATTCAGCACAGCCATTGCAAAAACTCCACCAGTGCTGCTGGCAAAGCCTTGTCTTCAGTAGCTTCCTAAAGTCAGAGAGGGTCAGGGCCAATCCAGAATCTGGAGGAATGATGTTACATGGGTCCTGCCAGATGATCCTTTTCAATAGACCTTTCCTGAATATTTAATCAAAACAAAAAAAAATCCAGAGTACCTTAAACAGTAATCCTTACAAGACTATAGTCTTGGTTGATGAATAAATATGTTATTTAGAAATTGGGATATAAGGCTAAATCTTTTTAATGGGCAGTGAGGAATGAAATCTGAGATAGGAATATCCAGGAATATTGTGGATAATATTGTGGATAATTAAAAAAAATAAAAAAAAATATTAAGTCTAGTTTGCAAAACCCATTTAGATGGAAATCAGTGGATATATAAAAGCACATCTTCTCTTTTGTAAGTTACAAATGAAAAAATTACCAGAGATGCACATGTTAAAATACATACAAGTGAAAATAATAAAAAACTACCTAGTATATCAGGTTTTTTGCATCTTTATATTGTTTCAAGCTACAAAAGCTAACAGTGTAAAGACATCATAGAGAAAATACATATAGCACCAGAAAAATCCTTTAAAATATTGGTGATGTAATTATACTGAACATTAAAGTTTTGTATCAGCAGACCAGTTGTTTTTATTCTATGAACTACTTGTCTACATTCTTGATTTCTGCTGGCTTTTAGATATTGTGAGATGTGGTAATTGATTTTGAAAGTGCTCTATCCCCCCCCAAAAAATCTGAGCTAGGGATGTCTATTAATCTTGTTCTTACTTTGCTTAATAACAATGCAATTCAGCAAAAGGAAATCAGAATAATTTAAACTGGAAATTGTTGTAGCAGTATATATAAAAAAGCTTATGGAAGGCTGTTAGAGTTTAATAGATTGGCAGTTGGGGCTGGCAGTGCAGAGTATTGTACAGATGGGATATGAATAGCAATGGACACAATAGCAGATGAATCTAGGGAAATACAAGCATCATGATATAAATTATAACCATGGTTTTTAGTATATTATGCTCTTACAAACGAATGTAAAATTTGAACAGAATACTGAGTATACAGTGCAAAAGGTTGTATCCACAGTGTATTGTATTCAAGTTAAAAACATCTCTCCCTTAAAAATCAACTGATGATATGTTAAAGGAATATATATTTAAAGAAAATGGGTGAATGCACTACTCTTCTGTATCAGTACACCTCTTCTGTATCTATACATAGGAAGGTAGAATTTTTATTTCTCCCACTAATCGTTAACACTTATCCTCTGTAATTTCAATCTAATGTTTTTAGCATATCAGTTTTTATATCAAATGCCACAGAAATAGTGATTTAAGAGCATTAGTACCAAAGAAATTAAATAGGGCATGAGACAATAGTTATAGTTTTCTCTAGTTCCCTGTGTATCCATAAAACAAGCTATCACACAAATGTCAGATTTAAAATAGCGACAGTTGTCTCTGAAGACTGATCTATGCAATGTACATCACTGCTGATAATTTTACTAAACAATAAGAACAAAAACCCTATGATTTACACATTGTGGGAATACATTTTAAAACAACTGCTCTAGAAATTATGGAAATCGCTGAGTATTCACTTAGTGCATCATTTTTGGACATAATTTCAAGATTTCAGATTTTCTTTATGGGTATCACACATAGGAAAAACAAGGTCCTAAGCAAGAATAATTGCAAAGGCTGTTTATTTTAAGTGCATTTAAAAGAGCACAAAGACCTATTCTAAATATGGGTATTTGGTGGGCATTTCCTTTCAGTGCTAGATCTTGCACAAACGGTCCCTAATCTCTGGCGTGTGATATTGTCCTATAAGATGATGCAAGAATGAGATATTAAAAATATTTCTTTCCAACAAAAAGAAATAATTCTAATCTCAATGTTGACTACAATTATTTTACAACCAGTGTGATCTTTCATTAATTGTAAAAATAGTTGTTTCTATGCTAAAACTCTTAGTGGTAGAGCATGTTTCTTTATGTGTAGTGTGAAGGAAATGCAGATGCACTATATCAGACATGTCAAACTCGTGATGTCACGTGACATCGTGCAATGTATCAGGACTGTTTCGCCATTGCCAGCAATGGGGTGGGCACAACTTCCATGTGATGCATCTGGCCCACAGGCAGCAGTTTGACACCCATGCGCTATATGAAAAGATTATAATTTCTTCATAATCAGGAGGTAATGGCCTCATACAGGAAAATAATGGATTAAAATGATTATCTCCTAAAGCACGGGTCGGCAACTCGCGGCTTTGGAGCCCCATGCGGCTCTTTCAGCCTTCTGCGGCTCCCAGTCCTCCGCCATTTGCAGAGAGAGAGAGACAGAAACAGAGGCAGTTGCGCTTCCCCCCCCCTCTCTCTCTCTCTGTGTGTGTGTGTGTGTGTGTGTGTAAAAAAGAGTGGCCTCACGCTGTTCTCCGAGAAGCTGACAAGCTTATTGGGCGGGGCTCCTGCCTTTGCTGCATCTCCACAGGAAGCAGCAGAAAGCAGGGCAGGAGAGCCAGCCCAATAAGAATGTGTGCCAGCTTGCCAGGTGAACAGAAGAGGGGAGAGAGAGAGAGAACTCATGCACAGTTCTTTAATTCTTTTTAATTAAAGTCTTCAATTAAGCTTTTTCCCTCGCGTGTGTGAAGGTTTTGCAGCTCCCAGTGTGTGTTTTTCTCTAGGAAATGGGTCCAAGTGGCTCTTTGAGTGTTTAAGGTTGCCGACCCCTGTCCTAAAGTATATTGAAATATAAAAGAGAATTGAGCTCAAAATGTCAAAATAGAATAATAATGTGGGGTGGAAAGAACAAAAACTTCACCCACCTAGCATGATTTGATGAAAATCTCTAGAATGTTACGAATTGGCCTCAGATTTGTGGAAAACAAAGACCTATGAAACCAGCAGTCACGTTAGAGGCAAAATTTAATTTCCAAATGGTGGAACTAGATTTAGAGCAAAGAATGAAATAAAAATCAGGTAGATAATATTTTCTTAATAGGCAATAAAGAAGTGCATCTGACAAAAAAATAAGAGAGCGAATGAGAACTACAGGAAACAGTTACAGCATTCTACATTTGAGTGACAGCTCATTGGCAAGTGCAATGGTAAGTCTGTAGGAGACTGAAGAGATCTTCATTTTATGAAATAACAAAATGTGGGGAACTAGAGACATAAAAGGAATATGGCCCAATGTGTTTTGTGTTAATGTGATATGAAAAGATTGCAATTTAGTAAACAGACTCTTTATTAAGAAAAATATATTCTAGAATAAACCACTCATACTCTTGAAAAGCATGTACTATTTTTGATTTTGCATAAAACAAAAAGGACACCATAATAAAGAACATCTCTTCCACCTTCAATCAACTAACCCTCCCAGGCTTTTCCAAAAAGTTTGTTTCATTATTTTATAAGTCAAGAACTACCTGTATTTCCTTTTATCTTAGACCTTTGTCTATTTCTTTCTCCCTTTTTGTTCTTTGTCTAATATTGCTTACCCAAAGACAGTGATGCATACATCTTTTAAAATTATAAACTGACCAAGGAAACCTCATGTTTCTAGAACCAGCACTATATAAAACTCCCTATAAAGCATGTATTTTTCAGGGCTTCCAATTTAGGATATAAAGCATTCCTCCTAACCAAATAACAAAATCCTTGTTCAACGTAGGCACACCTCTGCCCTAAAAATAACTGAAGGCTTCTCCATCTCTGCCCTCCCTCATGGCTTAATAGCCTGGGGCCTGTACAAAGATAACCAACAGAATAATCACTTCCTCCCTGCAAGATTGACTATCAATAAGGTGTTTGTTTAATCTCTACTTCAACCTTATACAGTATAATTGAAATGTGTTCATTTCAGCTGCCTTCTCAGTAAACGGTAAGTGTGCAATTTAACTTTTTACCTTGGTTTAACCAACCCTGGTCTGCTTTTGCGGAAGAAATAACGTATAATAATTGTTCTCCTCTCCTATTGAGTTTGGTAAAAGGGTACTCCCCTAAAGTACTGTCCCAGGAAATGCTGGAAAACAGGAACAGAAACTTCCCAATTACAGAGAAAATTGTTTTAGTGGATACTGTTGTCATAGTGCTTGGAAATCAACTGAAATCTTCACTGCCCCAGAGAGCTTAGTAGTATGGAATTGTTAACTACTGCCCTAAATACTGTAGTTAGTCCTCATTTAATGTGTCCCTCATTTAGCAACCAGTTACCATATTGATGAGAAAATAACTCAATCCTTAACTTTTACAACTTTCACAATTCTGTAAAGCAAAGGGAAGATGAAGTAAAATTGTATGTATAGTTGCAATTTCTTTTAGTGACTGGTTTCCGTCGCTCCTCTCTTGAACTTTTGGGGAGAGTTTTTTTCCCCGCCTGGAAGCCGTACGAAAACCAGATGTGTTCCAGATTTATCATAACCGGTTTGCAGAACTCAACAAAAAGTTAGGTACCTGTTCTACCCAATCAGTGCAAACTGGCTAAATCCCACCACTGCCTATGACCATTTTTCACCCTTACCACCATTGCAGCATCCCCATGATCACGAGATCAAAATTTAGATTCTTGGCAACTGACTCACATTTATAACAACTGTAGTGTTGCATAGTTATCTCATACCCTTTTGCTACCTTCTGACAAGCAAAGTCAGTGGGGAAGCCAGATTCACTTAATAACCATGTTACTAATTTAACAGCAGCAGTTATTTGCATTAACTGGGAAGAAAGATCATAAAATGGGGCAAAACTCACTTAAACGTCTCACTTAGCAACAGAAATGTCGGGCTCAATTGTGGCTGTAAGTCAAGGACTATCTAAATTACAAAGGAAAAGAAACTGTCAGGACTCCAGTCAAATTTTGTTAAATACAGTAAGATGAATATGATGTTTCTATTCACATAATCCTGTGAGCTGTGTTCATCCTCTGCAACATCACAACCTAGTAAATTATGACCTGTGCTAAATTCACTTGCACAACTATTATCTTTAGCTCTTCGGACAAAATCATACACTATAGCAGGGGTCTTCAAACTTGGCCCTTTTATGACTTGTGGACTTCAACTCCCAGAATTCCTGAGCCAGCATAGCTGGCTGAGGAATTCTGGGAGTTGAAGTCCACAAGTCATAAAAGGGAGAAGTTTGAAGACCCTTGCACTATAGTGTATCTTACTAGCAGGCAATGGTTGAAAAGGCCATAGCCAGGTTTATGCCTGTAACCCACTAAGAAGGAATCAGCTTGACTGGGGGGGCGGGAGAGGGGGGCTTTGAATGTTTGGGTTCTATCTCGTCTTCTCCATCTATCCTAGAAGGATACTGGGGCCTGCGTCCCCTTTCCACAAGACTTGCAATCCCCCAAATCCTGATACCGTAAACACCCCGCGGCTCTCGGCTTTACCCTTCCACAACCCCGCCCTCCTTAGCGCGCCTGCTCAATCCCTTCCCGGGGTGTGTGTGTGTGCGTGTGGGAGGGGGAGGCGGGCAGGCGCGTTCCAGCGTCTATGTTGTTTCGAACTTTGGTGCCTGCGCCTTGACCGGCCATCTGGCGTCCGCGCATGCGTCTGCCTGCCTGGATTCAGGAGAGGGAGCGAGCCAGGCGGAGGGAGCCGCGCTTGTTGCTGTGAGGGAAAGGGCGGCGTTCGGAGACTTGTTTCCTCTTTCCGAAAGAGGCCCCCGGTGACGGAAGGAGCCGGGCCGAGGCGGCGAGATGGTCATGGAGTACTTCGTGGAAAGTTTTTGGGTAGGGGCCGCTTTGCTCGGGAGGGGGACAGGCAGTCTTTTGTCGGAGCGCCCGGAGGGTCGGGTCTCTGTCACTACGATAGCCGGGGAAAAGCGGCGAGATTCGGGGCAGGCAGTTGGGGTGAGCCGGAGCCGGCGGTGCCCCTTTCGCGGCCCCTGGCGCCACTTGGGAGCAGGGTTGGGGCCTGCCGTTGGGTCGGTTGCTGCGGCAGCGAAGGCGCCGGGTTGGGACGGAGGCTTTTCGCTTGCCCGGGAACTTCGCCGAAGCGTCCCGGGGAAAGTCGGGGGAGCGGCTCAGGGCAGCTCCGGGGGACGCCTTCCTTCCCAAGCCTCTTTCCTTGCAGGGCTCGCGTCCCCAAGGGTCGCGGTTTGGGGGAAGGAGAGCCACCTGCTTGGCCGCCCTCTCACGCGCCGTTTTGGTTAGCTGGAGGTTTGGGGACCGCGGTCAGCGAGGCAGGTTTTAAGAGTGCAGGGGTCGGCAACCTCGGCTCTTTTATGACTCGTGGACTTCAACTCCCAGAATTCCTGAGCCAGCTACGCTGGCTCAGGAATTCTGGGAGTTGAAGTCCACGAGTCATAAAAGAGCCGAGGTTGCCGACCCCTGGCCTGGTGGGATGGGATTGTTTACTTTTCCTTCCTGCGCTCCTGGGAACGAAACGCGAGAGCTTCGTTCCCTGGAAGTGGATTCAGGAATCTCTCCTCCTCCTCCTCCCAGGATTTCTAAATGCCACTGATATTTCGTTAAGGCTTTGGGGAATTACAACCGCTCCGTAGCGTACGCTTAGTTCGTTGCCCTTCTCGGTTCTTTTCCTTAAATTTGTCATGGGGTAAGTGTTTTTTTGAAAGAAATGTCTTTAATCAAAGCAAGAAGAGGAAATGAATGGCAAGCTGAAGTTTTCTCAGTTGAGAATTTATCGTTATGTACATTGAGTACTCGAATTACGTAGGAGGATTAGTGGCATTTCAAAAATAAAGGCAAGTTGATCCTTACGTTGATCCTGCAACTTAAGGAAATTGTACACTTACCAGATTCCACGCTTATTTGTGCGTACTGGTCAGGAGGGAAACTATTAAAGGTATGCTTTTTCCTTCTTTCTCTCTCCCTGACTTTAAAATTTAGGAGGAAACTCTACAAGTAGTTATTAGTTGGGCAAGCCATAATCTTAAAACTATGAACAGGCTGTTAACATAGACATTTAACACTAGTTTAGTGTTAATTACTATCTTAAAAATTATAATGAAATGTGTCTGCAGAATTTCAAAAGGACTGTAAGTTTAGTTGCGAATTGGATTTGCTTTTCTTGAAAACAATTGTTTAAAACTTGTGGGCTAATGCTGGTTAAGTTTGCAGATAAAAATGTAACCATTAAAATAAAAGGAATCTATGAAATTTATACCTAAACAGGCATGTACATAATTATATTGCAGATGATGAAAATAAACAATTTTATCGTATTTCCAATGTATGTAGTTGAGGTTTGAAGAGCCTTAAAATATCTTCTGTCATGGAAATTATTTTTTACATTCTCAAATTATGTTTACCCAGAAAGTACTCACATTGAAATCAATAAGATACACTCCCTAAGAACTGTAATTTGGCTATCTTTCTATTTTGTTAGTACTGATGCAAAAGTTAGTATTTTCCCAAAATGAGTTAGTATCCACAAAATGATTGCTGCTGCTACGAACAGTACCTAAGGTTACTTTCTTGGAGAGAAGGTAGCTTTATTCGAGGTCATTACAACATTTGTGGTAATTCTGCAATTGCTTATATAGTGGCTTCCTTTTTCTAGAATCCAGAATCTGTGAAAATTGGGATGCAAATACTCCACCTATTTACCATCATTTATTATTTTTGCTTGATGAATATGAACACCCCCCATTTTTGTAACTATTTTTGATTTGGCAAGAACAACTGTTCCTGTAGAGAAATATTTGAAACATTGTCAATGATATGTAAAACATATTTTTCCTGCTTGTTTTCAGTAAACAATACTGGTATTTCTCAGGGATGCTCTTAATTCAAGTTTTACCTCAAGGCCATTACTGATCTTACCGTAGCTTATATTGGATGGGTAGTTGGCTAGGAACTTCCAGTATTATTTGCGCCTGGAAATTTAAACATCATCAAAACCCCTTATAATTTTGGAAGAAAACAGTAGCAAATGATTTCTGTGTTACTAAAAACAACATAAGTCAATTCTAGATGCTCCCCAGAAGCCAAGTTTGACTTGAAAGAGTTTTTATTATTAAGCTTATAATCCTAATATTCACATTTTCAGTTCATAGCAGAGACATATTTAAAGTGTTCATTGATGCTTGTGTTATTTTGGAGGCAGAACTTGATAGTGAAAGTATCTTCTTAATCCTTATGGCAGTCATCATTTTTGTGAATTATTTGGATGAGAGTGAATGAAGTACTTATTAAGCCTGCCTAAAATCTAAAACACAAAGCAAAAATAAAACCGAATAACTAGCAACAAGGAAGAATACTTGATGTAATTCAATGTAAAGTCCAGTATTGAGGTACCAAGTAAATAAAATCAAAGAAACACAAGATGAAGGAGATTGACTTGACAATTGGAAATATGGAATAATCTAGATCTACTGGGCTATAAATTGAGTTGCTTAAAACATTCTTGGACTACATTAAAAAGTTAGCATAATGAAATATAATTGTTCAACTATTTTTTAACTAAGTTGCATATGCGGTGTTGTGTTATGTTCTTGGCTTCAGATTTTAGGAAGGATATTGACAACACACCACATTTCTCCAGTAGTGGTGCACAGAAATTATAAGAGGTTTATTTTCTGTTGTCTAGAGGAAAGGATTGGAGCAACCCAATAGAAGTATGTAAGACATTTACAGCAAAATAGTAAAAGTCTGAACAATTCTACTTGCGGTATTTGAATTTTTCTTCTTATTATTAGCTGAAATCTTATGTTTAGACATTTCTGCCCATTAATTCTAGTTTAGCCCAATGGATCAAAAGAAAATCGGCCTTTTTTATTCTCTCTGAAGTTTGTGCTGTATAGATATTATTAATATCTTACAACTTGCATTTATGTTTAACACATTTTGTTTCCTTTCTTGCTCATGAATAAATAGGATATGAGGCAGTAAGTTTAAATAGGTTGTCATTATTGTAGAATAAGGTATGTTGACATATATTATACTTTAAAATGATATAGGCAGGCAAAGGTAACTCAGGACTCAGCTCAATAGCATTAATATTATAGTGTAAGGATTCTGTCAAGTTAACATGTAGTTTTGTGAAAAAGAATTTTCCTCCATTTAGATTTTCTGAATTTTTAAATGTTATGGGATTTTTTCATTGTTAACATTCTGTAAGGCAAGAAACAAACAATTTTCATACATTGCTATATTTATTAAAAGAAGAGCTATTATTAGGATAGTTTATATAATCTATCCACATCTGATAAAAATGTGGTCCATTTCTCTGTGAAGTTAATAATAAAATTTTATCAGTAACTTTTTCAAGAATGGTAGTTGACTTTGTCATGAGTAATTATGAGATATTTGTACTCTATTTATTGGACTTAAATACTAATGATTATCTTCTACCACTTCCCTTGTAAGGAAGCTGATAAAAAGCCATCTTATTTCCAAAGTGTTTGCCATTTCATCTCTTTGTTTTCCTAAATCTGTATCCATTCTTCTTTTAAACCTACAGACAGGCATCATCCTGTTACAATTCCAGTAATTTTCCTTTGGGTTGTGAATGATCATTCATTTTTCAAAAAATAGTTAAATAATAAGATGTTGACCACTTTATATTTTTATTAAAAAAAGATTTAAGTTAGAATCATGTTAGCCAAGTCATAAGGGAATTTCTTTGGTATCTACTTAGAGAGGTTCTTACTCTGTTGCAACTGAAATTCCCTGGGGATTCAGTTTTACTGACCTGTCTTGATTATAGAATCCTGAATAACCATCAAAAGAAGAGATACCCTATATTAATGCTGCATATCATTTTTCCCTTATCTGAAACATAGTTTTTATGGACATATTATTTATATTACTATTTTTATAAAATCCTTAGGCAGAAAAAACATTTGACACATGGACTGTTTCCCTGCTATATAGGATTTTCTGAAATTTGAACAAGCAACTTTTTTCTGCTATATGAATGAAATAAGGGAAAATCAATTGTATTGTTTCCTTTGGAAGAAGCACAGTGTTCACTTAATACAGCTGTCTTTTAACTGTATACACAATGGACCAGAGTTCTAATATAGATTTGGATGATCCACTAGGGTCACTTACCAAGAAATAACAATTTAGTGACACTGTATTCATTAAAGCTTACCTATTGTCTAGGGTACTTGAAGGCTTTAAAAATAGGATTATGTTGAAGGAAAAGTCTTCATCAGGGTTCAGTCCAAGCCAGGAATAAACAACATGCTTTTGAAAGAAGGTTGCAGTTTATTGAGAGGAGAGTCAGACAGAAAGATGGCTCAGGAAGAAAAGAGAGAGAGAGCACATGTAGGGAGTGGGTTTTTATATCCTCTGGGGCTCTTGAGGTTGTTTCCTGTTCCTGTTTGAGGCTTTGTATTTCCTGGGTCATGTACTTTGACCTGAGTCTGAGTGCCCCTTTGGCATCTGTGGGTTAATCCTATTATGTCCTGTCTTAGAGTTTGGGTGGGGTATGTAGATTTTAGGTGTCTTCATCTTCCTAAGCTTAGCTGGAGGGCTCCAACCTTCCTGAATGGATTATTACATCTGCATTTCTACAGAGCTGGTTTCTGCTTGTGGGAGGGAGAGTTGGGGCTATTAAGAAAAACTGGGCATGCTTTTCTGCCTCTTTAAGATCCTTTGAGGAAATATAATATTCTGCCCTTTTAATATTTCCTTCTCTGGGGGTGGGGCTGACTTCCCACAATTAGCTGTAATGAGGATTTCTTTCAGGTTTGCAGAAATCTAAGACAGTTTGGCTATGCTTGAATGAGATGCATAGCTTTATACAGAAAGCATTATATGGTTAAATTGTATTTAAGCTCAGTTCTTTGCACTTTTACTGTAGTCTAAATTTGTTCTATCTCATTGCATATCAATAATGTTCAGTTAAGTATATGTTGGCAGTGATATGCATGGAAAATGATCCATAATGGATACAAATGCTTTTAAAATGTTACATTTCTGTTTCTAGGACAAATCTTTTTGTTATAGTTTATATTAGATATATGAACATAAAATATTATTTGTAATTTTACTGTTTTCTAACTTGTTTCCCAAGACAACATAGCAAATTATTAATGGTAATATGTTTGCAAAGGGCCATGTTTTTATTTTGTTAGTACAAGAACTGAATTGTTTCATTTGTCTGTATAAAAATACTGCTGTCAGGTTGCTGTCCTGTTAAACAATATAAATTGAGAGACTTTGGGAATATAAGGTAATATGTTCTACCTATTCTGCAGAACTTTGGATATATTTAGTATATGAACAAAACAAGGAGTTCCTGTAATATGTTTCCTGTTTTGTACTGAGAATTTCAGCATGGAAATGCTCTTGTCACTTGATAATGCTGTTTTCTTGTTAGTGATTACACAGCTACTTTCATTTCTATGCTAGGATCAGATTTAACTAAACTGTTGAAGCAAATAACTGGGTGATAAAGATTAATTAAGTTTGAATTTGTACGTACTATTCCTAATATAATTGCCACAAAGGATTGGAAATAGATCTTTGTATTTTAGTTTGTGTTATATATATGATTCGCAAAGACTACTTAGAGTTTAGTTTCAAAGTGTTTCAGTTCAAATATGTTGCTGATGAGTCTAACAGAAGACTTTATCATCTAGGAGGTCAGACTGAAGTTATGGGAACTTGGGGAGAGAGTGATTGATATGTATCGTACTGGAATTATACATAATGTAAGCACAAGTAAGCAAACAAAGTCAAACTAGTCTTAGTCTTTAAAGAATTGACTTCAACAAATTGAGAGTTTAAGAAAGATTCCATGGAAATTCTAAAGTGTAAACTACTCAGAATTTTAAAGAAATTCTGAAAATGAGATTATATGTTGCCCAATCTAACACACTACCACAGAGAAAGAAAAACGAGATGAAACCAGCGAGGTTGCATAAAGAACTCAAACTGAGAGGTAAAAAGGACAAGTATGACAATGAAAAGAGGGTCACATAACCAAAACAAAATACCAGGAAATAACCCAAATCTGGAAGGACAGAGTTAGGAAAGCTAAGGCTCAGAATTAACTAAAACTTAAAACAAATGCCAAAACTAATTTTAAAAAGTTTCTATAAGTAAGAAACAGAAAGAAAGGCAAGGAAACGATCAGTCCACTAATGGGAAAAAGATAGCAAGAAGGTGATGGGTAGCAGAGAGAAAGTGGAACTGCTTAATTCATTCTCACGCAAAAGGAAAAAGTAGTCCAACCTATCAAAAATAGCACTTTAGGAGACAGAACAAGAGTACAAGTGAAAATAGGCAAAAAAAAAATGGTAACAGAACACCTAGCCACTCTAGACAAGTTCAAATCACCAAGACCAGATGGATTACATCCCAGGATTCTGAAGGGGATGGCAGATATGATTTTGTAACCACTGATCCAAATCCTTCTGAGCTCCTGGAGCTTAGGTAACTACTAGAAGACTGGAAGGGACACGGTGGCTCAGTGGGTTAGGACGCTGAGCTTGTCGATCAGAAGGTCGGCAGTTTGGCGGGTCGAATCCCGAGTGCCGCGTAACAGAGTGAGCGCCTGTTACTCGTCCCAGCTTCTGCCAACCTAGCAGTTTGAAAGCACGTAACAATGCAAGTAGAAAAATAGGGACCACTACGGTGGGAAGGTAACAGCGTTCCGTGCGCCTTTGGCGTCTAGTCATGCCGGCCACATGACCACGGAGTCATCCTCGGACAAGCGCTGGCTCTTCGGCTTTGAAACGGAGATGAGCACCGGCCCCTAGAGTCGGAAACGACTAGCATGCATGTGCGGGGGAACCTTTACCTTTTAGAAGACTGGAAAAGAACATGTGGTTCCAATTTTCAAAAAAGGGGGAATGTGGATCCAGAAAACTACAGACTAATCAGCCTAACATCAATACCTGGAAAAATCCAGGGAAAAATCAGGCAGTGGATTTGTGAGCACCTAGAAACGAGTAAGGCAATAAGGAAGCTAACATAGGTTTGTTAAAAACACATAATGTCAGACAAATCTTATTGCCTTCTTTAACAAGGTGACTAAATTAGTGGTTCAGAGAAATATTGCAATCATAGTTTACTTAGACTTTAGTAAGGCATTTGATGAAGTAGATCTCACCTTACTTCTTGATAAGATACTACAATATGGGATAGATAGTATCACCACCAGATGGATCACAATTGGCTGACCAACTTAGTGTGTAGCCCTTAGTGAAATATGGAGGGAATATATTGATATGGAGGGAAACATGCACTGGTACCTTAAGATTCCATCTTAGTATTTGTCAACATTTTCATAAATGATCTAGATGACAGAATAGAAGGGAAACTCATCATATTTGCAGAAATCACCAAGCTAGGGGGAGGAGCTAATACTTTCAGATCCAGATTGAGAAGGATCTGAACAGATTTGAACACTGGACCCTATCCAACAAAATGCAATTCATTGGTGAAAAAAGTAAGGTCCTATACCTCAGGCAAGAAAAATCAAATGTGCAAGTGTAGAATAGGTGATATCTAGCTCAGCAGCAATAACTGAGAGAGATCTAGGTGTCCTAGTGGACCACCATTTAAGTATGAGCCAGCAGTGTGCTGCAGCTGCCAAAAAAGCCAATGCAGTCCCAGGCTGCCTCAACAGAGGGATAGTATTAAGATCATGTGAAGTGATAGTGCTATTCTGTATTGCACTGATAAAATCACACTTGAAATACTGCATCCCGTTCTAGTCATTATGATATTAAAAAAAGGCAATGGGACCCTAGAAAAATACAGAGATAAGCAACAAAAATAAGAGGTCTGGAGACTGGTTGAGAGAACTACTGTAGGTATGGAAGAGAAGAACGAAGGGTGACATAGTAGTCTTCCAGTACTTGAGGGGCTATCACAGAGAAGAAGGTGTTGTCCTATTTTACAAAGCATCTGAGAGTATGACAAAAATTAACAGATGGAAGATCATTAGAGAGAGATCCAACCTAGAACTTAAAGACTAATTTCCTGACAGAACAATTAATCAGTGAACAACTTGCTTCCAGAAATTATGGGTGTTCCTATCAATAAGAGATTTTCAAGAGATTGTACAACCATTTGTCTAGAATGTTATAAAGTGTCCTGCTCAAGCACAGAGTTGAACTAGAAGATCTCCAAGGTCCCTTCCAAACTTGTTTTTGTATGCCTGATGTTTGACTATATAACACACACAGGTATATTGAACTATGCATCATTCCCACAAAGTAGTCCTTCACCAAAGGCCACAAATGGGACCAACATTTTCTTTCCTAAGCAAAGCAGTTGTTAAGTGAGCTATGCGGTCATTAAGCAAATCCAGCTTCTCCTATTGACTTTGCTTGTTGGAAGCTGGCTGGGAAGATCACAGATAGTGATCACATGACCCCAGATGCTGCAGCCACTATAAATACATGTCAATTGCCAAGCACCTGATTTTTTATTACATGATAGTGGGGATGCTGTGATGGTGATGAGTGCGAGGGCTGGTTGTCATTTTTTTCAATATTGTAACTTTGGTTATTAAATAGTTGCAAGTCAAGGACTATTTGCATTATGTTTGTGTGTGAATATATTTTTTCTAAATTTTTGCTATATTACACTATTCAATCAGTACTCAAGATTTTCCATATGTAACATCTTAATGACTTTGAAAGACAAGGTAGAATATAAGAAGAGATAGAAAGAGCAAATAAAAATACCAGACTTATTTTTGCTTTTGGTTCTCCTTAGGAAGACTAGGACTATAATATTGCTTCACTAAACAGAAATATGCTTTTCTTTGTGGATCCTCCATTCCTTTTCAGATTTTTTATAGGAGACCTAACTAGATGAAATTAAAGGACCATAGTAAGAAGAATAGTTACTTATTATTCCATCTTTGAAACAAAGATGAGCATTGCCCCCTATAGTCAGCAACGACTTGCAGAGTAAAATCTGCAGGAACTCCTTACCATTTTTACTCCATCTTTATGCTGTGAGAGATACTTAATTACACCATTTCTTTTGAATTTAACAATATAGAAACAAGCTTGTGTAAGCAGAGTAAGCTGTCTTCTCCTTTTTTTCCCTACTGATCTTTGATGAGTTGTAAGCCTTGAATCAAGCACTTCCAAAGCTTTTTTCCTGATCTGGTTTTGTGTCTTTTAGTTCTGTTTTGCTAAACTGTTGTATAAACAATTTAGATAATGATAATGAATGAATGAATAATTGAACCCATCCTGGAAAAATAATTGGAGCAAGATGACATTTTATGGTGGGAGAGATTAACCTAACAATATGTCAAACTATTTTGAATCCACAATTGATGTTCATAGTACAGAAATGTTAAGGATATTTGGGATGATCCAGAAAACATTTCTTTAGACCCTCATTTTTTTCTGATCCAGCAATGATACCTGTATTGCAAATCAAAGCAAAAACTAATCCAAGTGTTCTTTCATTACTGAGAAAACTATTTTGACTCACAATATTTATTGGAAAAATGTAAGTCTCATTACAAAAGAAAGTGAATTGTAGGACTTTAAGATCTTGCATACATTATATCTGTGCGTACATGCATAAATTTAGTCTTTTATATCTACATAAACACAGAAAATAACATTGGGGGAAAATTACTTAAATACATCTTCTGACTTTCTTATTAAATCTTTAGTCACCATGGTCTAGGAACCTTGCTAACTTACTGTGTAATTTGAACGTGAAAATAACTAAAGATCTGGAGTTTTCAATACAGATACTGTGCAATGTTTCCTGCTATTTATGGTCAGCATCAGTGCCAGTTTCATTAAATGAAAAACCTGTTCCCAAATGCTTAACTGTAAATGAGGAGTGATCTATATATATTGACTGCTTCTGTTTATGTGCATATAGCAAATGAACCGAGGTGCGTCTTAAGGTAAGCATTGACAATAATAGCCTTGATTAATGCCAAGACTCTCAAGCCTGCAGGATGAATGTAGCCCTCTAAGTAATTTTCTGTACCCTACAACAATAGATAGGAAAGAGAAAATCCTGCAAGGTGAGGAGTATCCAAAAAGCAAATGGCATTGCTCCCTCCTCATGTCATTGGGGATACAAGGCAAGAACAAATTAGATGAGTAAAGGTAAAGGTTCCCCCGCACTTGTGTGCTAGTCGTTTCCGACGCTAGGGGCCGGCGCTCATCTCCGTTTCAAAGCCGAAGAGCCAGTGCTTGTCCAAGGACGTCTCTGTGGTCATGTGGCCAGCATGACTAGACGTCAAAGGCGCATGGAACACTGTTACCTTCCCACCATAGTGGTCCCTATTTTTCTACTTGCATTTTTACGTGCTTTCGAACTGCTAGGTTGGCAGAAGCTGGGATGAGTAACAGGCGCTCACTGTTACACGGCACTCGGGATTCGACCCGCCAAACTGCCAACCTTCTGATTGACAAGCTCAGCGTCCTAACCCACTGAGCCACTGCTCAGTGAATACTGAGACAGAAAAGGGTTGCCTTCTCCTCAGTGGTCCTGAACAATCAAATATACAACGCACATTTAGATTAACTGGGCAGTTTATTGAATTCAGCTATGTAGTACAGTACAGATCCTCCCTTGGAGTGCCAGCCACCTAGTAGTGAGGAGCTGCAGCAGTGGTAAGGCAAGTGGGAAAGAATGGGGCCTAGCTGTGGCCTCAGTATAAATAGTATACCCATTCCTCAACCTGCCCTGTCCTGTTACAACCTGTTTCTTCTTAATCCTTGAAATAATTTTTTGGTCTTGAGGATGTCCTGCATAAATATATCTATAGCTAATATGGCATGGCATGGCAAGTTAAAAAAAGTTAGTTTTAAGAGATTTTTTTGCTGAAAAGAATGCACTTCAGCAGCTGATACATGGCATATAAAAATTCCAACACTAGGTGTTAGCACTGTGCAGCACACAAACATTTTTTTTAAAAAAAATCCCCACAATTTAGTGACCTCACAAGCAGTGGTATAGGAAACAGGCAATTGGGGAAGAATAGGCCCAAGCTGGGATGGCCTTGCTCATTTTAGACTTCTGAGGCAAAGGGAAAATCTTAAGGAGACACTGGTAGGATCCACAAATAAAAGGTAGATAAATAGCTAAGATTCAGCTCTGGTCAATTGTGTATGAAAATACTTCTGCCTACAATTTCAGCATTTTCACATTTAGTGGGTCTTCAATAGACCTAAGAGCTTCATTGCTTGCCAAGAACCATCTATTATACATTCAGACTACTGCCATTACATACCTTATCTCAACAGTCATCCTGCAGCCATCTCCATAGCCTTAATAGTCAAAGTAAAATAATAAAGAATTAACTCTGTTTCATGGTAAAATAAATACATTTTATCTCTCATGGCATGTCTGTCACAATTTTCATTTTCTTCATCTTTGATTCACTAGAGCAGGGGTCAGCAACCTGAAACAGTGAAAGAGCCACTCGGAACCGGTTCCCTCACCAAAGGAAAAACTGGGAGCCGCAAAAAATGTACATGCACGCATGTGCAGAACAGGGTTTGACTGAACAGTGGAGACAAGGCAGGATATGCACCTACCCTGCATATCTGAATTGATTGGTTGAACTTTTTTAGTCCCTTTTTTGGGGGGGACTGCACATGGCAGAGGACTGGGAGCCGCAGGAGATGGCTGAAAGAGCCGCATGCGGCTCTGGAGCCGCGGGTTGCAGACCTGTGCACTAGAGACTTTTCCATCTGAAAAGACTTCAGTGTTGTGAATGTTGAGCAAACCAACCAGTCTTCATGCGGTGTTCATTATGTTTTAAGTTTGACTTATAGTATATTGTTTGAATAAGTAATTGGTTAAGATAATTTGATGGATGTATATATAAAGAGGGAAAATAACTAGGTGGTGGTTGTATGTTGAGCCTGTAGATTTAAACTTATTTAAGCCATATTAATAAAGCTTTGTTAATTTTTAAATATGCATATTTAAAATACAAGTTTCTTAAATTATTTTTATCTCACTAGAGCTGTATAAAGAATCATGTATGGGTAGTCCTTGTATAGCAACCATAATTGGGACTGGCAACTCAGTCATTAGGCAAAGCTGTTGCTAAGTGAAACTACAGCTTATGATCTTACTTCACTTGTCCTTTGGCTTACAGATTTTATACAAGAAAAGTGACTTCAAATCCAAGCATGTTCTTTTAAAAGAATGCACCAGATTGCATGTAATTTGCTATAGGTTTGCATCTATTTAGTATAATTCTAGATACTGTATTTTCCTACAAAAGGTTTTTTTAGATTGTAGAACTGTAGGGTTTGATGAGAACTTGATGGGGTTCTGTAAGAACAAGGCCAATCCCCCCAAAATCACTAAAGCAGAGATAATTTTCTGTCATTGGAACTTTGCCTCTTGATCAGGGATTCTGGTCTTTTTATATTGGATAAATATAATTACCTAAAAACAATTATCACGTCTCAGGGCACCACTGCATTCTAGTTTTGCAGCCAGTTTTGGGTTTTTTTTTAATGATTTTAATTATTTGTTTTGTGCTTTATCTGAAGTGTGATGTTTTTATTTTAATCTAGGGTGAAAGGAATAATGGCTTTGATGTCCTTTATCATAATATGAAACATGGCCATACATCTACAAAGGAATTAGCAGATTTTATAAGAGAAAGGTAAGTGATTTTTTAGCTCATTTTTCTGATGTAGAATAATCTTGATTTATGTAAAAATTGAAAGACCATATTCCTTAAAGCAGTTTATTTCGACCCCAAACCACCCCAGTGATGCCCTCGACGTCATGTCCCGTTGCCTGGAGGCGGTCCGGGTCTGGATGGGGAGGAACAGGCTTCGGCTCAACCCTGACAAGACTGAGTGGCTGTTCGTGCCGGCATCCCAGGAAATTCCAATTATTCCATCTCTTGCCATGGGGGGTGAGCTATTACCCCCCCCCCGTAGATAGGGCGCGCAACTTGGGGGTCCTTCTAGACTCACAGCTCTCTTTAGAAGAGCATATTGGAGCTGTGACTAGGGGGGCCTTTGCCCAGGTTCGCCTGGTGCGCCAGTTGCGACCCTATCTGGACCGGGATGCCTTGCGTACAGTCACTCATGCGCTCGTGACCTCTCGTCTAGACTACTGTAATGCTCTCTACATGGGGCTGCCCTTGAAGTCCACTCGGAGGCTCCAGCTGGTACAGAATGCAGCCGCGCGAGTTGTGCTGGGAGTCTCCCGATACTCCCATGTTACACCTTTGCTCCGCGAGCTGCATTGGCTGCCGGTTGTCCTCCGGGTGAGATTCAAGGTGTTGGTAATGACTTACAAAGCCTTACATGGCAGGGTCCGGATTACCTACGGCAACACCTGCGGCCGGCGTCAACTTCCCTCCGTCCAGTGCGCTCCCACAGAGGGCCTCCTCAGGGTGCCTCCGATCAAAGAATGTCGATTGGTGGCCCCCAGGGGGAGGGCGTTCTCTGTGGGCGCGCCAGACCTGTGGAACCGCTTGCCGGTTGAGCTCCGGATGGCCCCCGACCTTCGCTCCTTCCGGCGCGATCTAAAAACTTATTTATTTGAGCAATCTGACCTGGTTTGATGGGTTAGGGTTGGGGTTTTAATATGTTTTTAATTACTGTTTTAAACTTGGGCATAATATTTAATCGTTTTTTAACTTTTGTATTCCGTTTTTATGTTTATTGCCCTGTACACCGCCCTGAGTCCTTCGGGAGAAGGGCGGTATAAAAATATAATAAATAAATAAATAAATAAATAAATAAATAAATAAATAAATAAATAAATAAATAAATAATGCTTAATGTGGATGCTTTCCAGACCAACTTCTAAATATTCAGTAACAACAATGCTGGCAGAAAATTCTGGTTGTTGAAATATATATATATATCAAGTTCCGGGAATAGTTTTGTGTTTTTTTCTTTAAATACTTCTCATTCTGTTTCATAATTGTGTTAACACAATTATATAATGTATTATTATTTAATTGTTATTTAATTAATAATTGTATTGTTTAATGTATTATTTTAAAGCTTTCTAGAAATTAGTATATGGTCCTGTTTCCACGATATACCTCACATTCAGTTTACTAATCTAGTCAGCTTTCTTTGCTAGTAAGTCAGTTTGCAATCATATTGAGTTAAAATTTTCATTAATTTTTATTACAAATATGTGCATGATGTCTATATATTTCTATATAGATAGATATAAATTTTTAGATGGGTCCACTGTAGTTGATCTTTTTACTCTCTTAGTGAGGTTGGTATATTTTAATTTTTATGGTGATTTTATTTTTAAAAAATATTTTAAATTGTTTATAATTATTATTGGTATATATTTTTTGATTATTTGATGTACACTGCTAGAGTAGCTTTTTTTGAGATGGATAGACATATAAATGTGATTTGTAAATAAAAATAAAATAAATATAAATCATATGAATCACATGAGTTAGTGAAGTCCTATCCACAGCATGCAGGAAGTTCCTAGTACCTCACGAGTCTCTGCAGAGGAAGTATTGGTGAGACTTCATGATATCACACCAATGGCTAGACAGGCAGGTATTGGTGGAAAATGGGATATAAAAAAGGGAAAAAAAGAAAGGAATCAGCACTTCAAGCACTAATCCCAATCAAGATGAACTCACTTCTCCTGTCCCTTTAGATATCATCTCTGTAGATAGCCACCCTTCTGCAGAATTACACTATTTTCCCAATATTCCACCTATTATGGCCTATTGTAGTCTATGGGATAATTTGCTTACTTGTGTGCCTTGCAAGAAAAATAAAGTTTTAATGACAGCATAAAATTACACCAATGACTCAGCCATCACAAAATGTAACAGTTCCAACAATAAACATAAGACAGCCTGGAGGTGTTGGCAGAAAATGTAGAAAAGGAACACATGTCCAATAAATAGGACATAAGACACAAGACGACTCCTTCATAATCTATGCCCGGCATGCATGCATCTTCTCAAATGATTCTACTCAACTTATACTCCAGGAATTAGTGGCCAGCGGTTTGAGCTATGCAATGGTTTAAGATGCTACCGTACTTATTTGTAATACATGATGACATCTCTGAACTCCATGGTTTTCATCTTGCTTGCCTCTGTTGAATTTTGACATGAGAGGTGGTCTTAACTCTTTCCAAGGCTTTCCCCCATTTTTTTCTGTGCTGTGAATAGGAGGGAGTCCTTCCTACTCTTGATCTGAATGGGAACCCCAATCTAATGTAGTCTGTATAGATTTAGAAGAAGATATTTGGTTCCTATTCCACGAGGGAGTTATCATGTGGTATTGATGTTTTCTGGAATCTGAATGCTAATGCTGGCAAGAGGATTGTTCCTTGGAGTCAGGCTATGTCTAGGTAACTTTCTTCTGGCTGGGTGGGTGAAGCAGCTGCCTTGTGGAGAGTGAGGCTTTTTTTTGGCATTGTGTCATAGGACTAGGGTGATGAACTTCTTCCTTTTACCTATTTGATGAATGGGGTTTTTTCGGGACAGTCTGATCTTCTCAAATGAGATTGGCAGCTATTGGCATGATTTTTCATAGGAGAGTTTGAGAATGTTTTGCAGACGTTCTTGTGATTTGTGGCTGTTCTCTCCAAATGTTGCTGTTTCTTCACCTTTGGAAGTTTTTGAGTTTATTTGGCTACATTGTAGTGAGGGACCCTACTGTAATGTTTTTAACCATTTTATTTCATTACTGAATATAAATACTTCTAAGTGATATATCCTGCTATCATCCTAATGAGCAGAGAGCGTGTCATTCTCTGTCATCCAGTGAGTTGGGAAAACAAAGACATTGCCTACTAGGATATGAGCATTGCATCCCTAATGGTAATTAGGGCTTTTTCTCTCCAGCTTTTGGGTAGCTAGATATGCAAATTAGGTCAACTAAGCCTACATGTTTCATTGCAGGATGAACTGGTTCTTTTGGGGGATACGTGTAACACTGTCTAAATTGACTAAACCCATAATTTATTTTTTGTTGTTCTTACACTATTTTTGTACCTTGATTTTTATCTTTATTTGGACATTTTAACCTGCTTTAATTTTGTTTTTAATTTCTGCATTTATTTTTGCATTTATAAAGTTTTATTGTGTTGTAAACTGCCCAAGTCACTTAGGTAAGATAGATAGTGTAGAAATTTAATAAATTAATATGCTTAACTACAGGGGTCCTCAAACTTTTTAAACGGGGCCAATTCATTGTCCCTCAGACTGTTAGGGGAGGGCGGACACTAGTTTGAAAAAAATAATGATTATAGATTTGTAATTAGCAGGAAAAATAAATCTAGCACTTCTGAATTCTTTCCCGAAGAGGGAAAAGAAAGTTCACAGCCTGCCGGTTGCTAGCAAAGTCAAAGAATGTAGTTAGTACTCCTAAAGGCAAGAATATATAACGAATCAATTTTGCAGCTCTCTCCTGTTGCTACATCCTGTTACCTCCAGAATGTGCTCTGGGATTTCACAAGGGGCTAGGCTAAAATCCAGTTGATTAGTTGCAGCCAGGTGTTCGGTACAGACCTTGCCAATGTGATTTTTATAGCCCAGGAAGTGCCAGTCAGCTGGAGCTGCGCGCCAATCAGCTGGAGCCCCGTACAGATCTTGGGCACTCAGCAGAGCCCTGGCAACACCTCAGCTCCAGCTGCCTCTCCCACAGGCCTGTGCAGCGTTGCTGCCACTTCAGCTCATCCCCATGGTACACTTTTACACCTTTTTTTTACAGTGCTTTTCAACTAGTCCTATGCGTACCACCTGCCAGGTGCTGATGTACCACTGGTGGTATACGCGTACCACCAGTTGAAAAGCCCTGTACTATACCACCGATGGTCGCCCGGCAGGTCAGATAAAAAGACAAGGCGGGCCGGATCCAGCCCACAGGCTGTAGTTTGAGGACCTCTGCTTAACTCTGTTTCCATTGACCCTGTGAAGCCTATTGTACAAATGGTGTCTTAATGATTTGTCTGTTATTTTATATTAAGATTAGCAATCTTGCAATACAATTTTAAACATGTGAGCTTAAAAATAAGACCTGTTTAATTAAGTGGCTTCTTCCCAAGTAAAAGTGTGAAGGATTGCAACATTAATTAAACAATAAGGCTTGGACTTAAAATAGCAAGCTACAGGTAAAATATTCTTTGAAACATTTTTTCATTACTAGATTCCTATATATTTTATGTGTTTAAACTTTGTTTTAGAAATATTTGGCATAACATGTTAGATTAAAGTCTTAGTAGTTTTGGTGCTTGGTTTGTTTCTTAGTTTATTAATCCATATTTCGTTTACTTTAATATATTGTAAAGAATTTATTTCTTCAACAAAAGATCCATAGAACAAAGTTAGAAGTGGAATAATTAAATGTATAATAATAAAAATATGGAACAGCATACACACACACACAATTTGTTAATATTTTCTATTTTAAACGTGTTAGTAAAATCAGACACAGGTGAGATATAATGGAAAGTTTCAGTATTGCTTGTTTTTCTTTAAATCCATTATAGAAAATGTAGGGAATTCAAATATATCCAGCAGCAGCTCCCAACCTTTTCTATACTCCGCACCCCTAGAAGACTTCTGATATATTGTTTCACCCCTTACGAAAGTTTGAAACAGCGGCAACAAATTACCGTATTTTTCGGACCATAAGACGCACTTTTCCCCTCCCAAAAGTGGGTGGAAAAACGAGGTGCATCTTATGGTCCGAAGGTAAGTGAAAACACTTGTCTCCCATTCAGTCAACGCAGTCCATCAGCTCCATTGGAGAGATGTGATTGAATGAAGACATGGAATTCTCCGCCCCGCCCCTGTGATTGGTCGGCAGGGGAGGAAATACGGACGTGCCTGCCATGCCTTCTGACTGCCTCCCCCTCCCTGCGCACGCACATTTTCTTTTACCTCGCTGCTAAAGAAATAGTTTTTGCTAAACTAAACCTAGGCGACTTGCCCCAGCAAAGCCGTGAGGAGTTGTCCCTGCAGGTTTCTCTGCGAAGTTTATTGGAAGTGATTTCCCATTTGCAAGATAATACTGCTAATTGTTTGAAATTGCTTCGGCATCTTAGAAAACCTATTCAGGGAAAAGAAACTACCGGTACCTACCTTCCTTCCTTCCTTCCTTCCTTCCTTCCTTCCTTCCTTCCTTCCTTCCTTCCTTCCTTCCTTCCTTCCTTCCTTCTTCTCTCTCTTCCTTCCTCTCTCCCTCCCTCCCTCCCTCCTTCCTTCCTTCTCTCTCTCTCTCCCCTCCTTCCTTCCTAGTATACTGGTACTATTTGGTTCAGAATTTTTTTTTTCTTGTTTTCCTGCTCTAAACACTGGGTGCGTCTTATGGTCAGGTGCGTCTTATGGTCCAAAAAATACGGTATGCATACACACTATAATTTTGAAAACCCAAGTTTTCGCACCCCTGGAATATCCTCTCACACCCCTTGTTGGGAACACCTGATGTAGAGGTAGTTCTTGACTTACATAATGGAGTCCAGAATTTGTATTGTATGTCATGATGGTCATAGGTTGAGGCACCTAGATGACCAATCTGATTTTATGAATTTTTTTGTATCGGTCGTTAAGCAAACCCATTGTCAGCAATGGGCATTTTTTGCTAGAAACCAGAAGAAAATGTTGGTTTCCAGCAAAAGAATGTAATTAGCAGTCATGTGATTGTGCGATGCTGCAAATGGCCACAAATGTGGACTAGTTGCCAAGTGCCCAAAATATGATTGTGTGACCATACATTAGAATTTTGAATCTGCATCATAATTCACTTTTGGAGAATCTGTTGTAACTTTGAACAGCCCCTAAGCAAACAGTTGTAAGTCAAGGACTACTAGTATAATATAGTTCACACTAATGCCTGTTGTGATTCAGCGTCAGCCTGTGATACCGGCAACTGAGTCTGATGATTCTGAAGAGGAGGAGGAGGAGGGGTTTGGAGAGCCTTTGGTGTCAGAGGGAGGCTCTGATGCACTGCAGGACACTCAGCCTGGCCCCTCCCATCATGTTCCTCATCAGACTCAGCCATGTGAGCACAGGGTATTGGACGTAGATGATTCACAGCTGGATCTATTCAGGGACGCTAGGAGCAGGATGCAATCCAGCAGAGTAGAACAGAGAAAGGCAATGAGGCAACTCGGTGAGAGGAGGAGAAGGCAATGAGAAGCCATGCCTTGCGACTATTGATAAAAGGGGAAGGTGTGGGAGGTGCTGGTTGCTGAAGGCAGCCGTTTGAAGATCTTCTGCTAGAGTCCTGGTCTGTTATTCCTGTTTAACTCTTGTTTGAACTTTTGGTTTAACTCTTGTTTGAACTTTTGATTTCTTTGCAAATAAATTTGGTTGGGTTTTTCCAGCCTGTTGACTATAAAAAGGGGTTGTCCCTGACATTCAAACAGGGCCAGTCATAGGCTGGAACAGAACTATGCCAAATAAGAAATTTGAGGTGAATCAGGAGAATAGTTCTCAACAGAAACTGATTTCCATCATTTCAAAAGAAGCAGAGCCATATGACTGTCCACTGATTGCTAGCTTTTGTAATCTCTATGCTCTTTTCTGCTAAATTGCAAACACTGAACAGGTTTTGTAAAAATATAATTTAGGTCTCTGCCACGAGGTATTTCACAATGACTATTGTAATACTTACTGGATGCCTGATTACTCTTCATGAGACATTCAGTCTTTTATCATTGGACTTTTGGATTAAAAAAAAGAGTGGACATATCACAGTAGAATATGTTGGCAGTCTCCAAACTATTGCAGGTAGTAAGACAGGAGATAACAAATAGGGTAGAGGGAAGATTATTTCACCCTGTAAAATATCTTTCTGAAACAATGCTGTCTTTTATGATTTCGCTTGTAATATTGTCAGTACCTTTATTTCTTTTATTTTATAAAAAGGGATTTTAACATATATTTAAATATTTGAGAGAACCAGTTTGGTATAATTGTTAAGGCATCAATCAGGCTGGAAACTAGGAGACCGTGAATTTTAGTCCTGCTTTGGGTACAAAGCTAGCTGGGTGGTCCTGCTTCAGTCTCTTTCTCTCAGCCCTAGGAAGCGGGTGATGGCAAACCACTTCTGAAATCTTGCCAGGAAAACTGCAGGTATTTGTCCCAACAGTCTCCAGGAGTCAACTCACTGACTTGAAAGCAATTGATGAGAACTGAAATGAATTAGTTAAGATATACTCATATAAATATACTGATGTAGGCCAACATATCTGCTTCTATTGTTGCAAAGAATTTTGAATGTCCAAACAAAAAGCAAGTATAGACTAGTAATCCTTAATTAAATTCCAGTGTACAAGAAATTAGTATAAGTATTAAGAACTATTTCTATCATACCATATCCTCAAGAATGTTTCATAAATGGATATATTTTTTTAATATTTCCAAAAATGGAGCCAGACTTTTACATTAATTATTGTAGATAGTACTGAAGAATTCCACTCCTGCAAATAACATGTAAATAAAAGGAATTAGAGGTTTTTAATACAGAAATCCACACAACTGCTTCCAGTTCCGGATCTTGGCACTGGCAGACGCGTGGGGGATTGCTCCTCCTGCCATCTGGCTTTCTTTCGCCAGGGGACCCCTGAAAGGGGGTCAAAAGTCACCTTGGAGAGGCGATGAGCAGGGAAGAGGATTCTCCGATCGATTGTGGGAGGGTGGCGCCCCCCCACTTCGACTTGGAACAGCTCTTCGGACTGATGAAGAAAGGATCGGCCACTCCCATGGCCCATCGTTAATGCCGTTTCCAGCCGAGGCCAAACTAACAACTTAGCACTTGAAAGCACAGCGGAGGAACTGGGTGAGACCTGCCTTCTCCCCCTCCCAACTTTCTTTTCTTTGCCTGTTAAAAGGCCTTTGAAATTGCTTCCCCCTGCGAGGAAAGAGGGAAGGGAATTTTTTCTTCTCCCACCCAGTTAAATGGCAGCATTTGAATAGATTGGAAAAAAGCACCCTGAAAAAATATAAGTAATTGGTCTTACATCCCTCTTACATTTGGTGACCTAAAAAGCTCCAATCTCGACGGGATCTGGCTATTTTATGCATTTGACAAAAGGGAAAAAAGAAAAAAGACAAAGAAGAACTTAAATTTGATAAAAGTCTACTCTTTCTCAAAAGGATTTTAAATAACACTGGGGACATCTTGTGGTTAAGCCTGGTAGAACAAGCGAATATCCATGGCAAATAAATCTATTTATAACTCAGATCTGTCCTTGGCATTAGCTAAAGATAAAAACTTGAAACAGCTGGGAGATGAATTTGGCTTCTAAGAACTGTGGAGGTGAATATTTACTGACTCTTGTTTAAAAATTAGCCTCCACTAAAAGACTATAACTATTCCAGAAATGGAGGGAAACCAGCTACAAACTTCAATTGACTATAAGCTTATACTTGAAAAAATTCTTGAAGCCACTGAGATAATTAATTCTAGATTGAAAGATAAAGGTGCTAGCTTGAAACCACAAATTGAAACCCAGACTCCAACTAAAGAACTTATAACCCAGAAAACAACAAAACCAGAAGGAACCACCACTAAGACAGAGGACTCTAAGGAACAACAAGATATTGAAAAACTTAACATCCAAATTTTGACTCCAGCTAAAGATTTTACAACTCCAAAAGTATATGAAGCGGGAAAAAGTAATACCAAAATAGAGGATTCTAAAGATCAACAAAGACAGCTTATTGAAAACCTGGACAACCAAGCAATAACTACAAAATTGGATACGACCTTCTACTTAAATCAGAAGATACCAGAGGAAGGAAGAGACCAGACTGAAGAGAAGATAAAGATATTAGAGCAAATACAGAGATTTCAACCATCAGCGCAACAATTCAGAGATTATAAATGGTTTAGCTTTTCTGGATCATTGACAGCTAGACAGTCTCCTTTGATTCAAGCAATATGTGCTGGAACGAAGGGAGACCTATCTGACAACTCACAAGTTTTTGGTCTGGAAACCTGGTTGGCAGAAAAAGAAAGCTAGAGTTAGGTTTAAAAAAAAAGAATTGTTAGAGAGCTACTAAAGGCTATTCTTTTAGTAAGGTGTGATTATTAGGTTATGAAATAGGAAATATCTATGAGATAAAACTAGAATGTGTTTATTTACTAGGCTTATTTTAGATATAATTTGTGTAATGAAACAATGGAAATTTGGGTTATGGATGCTATTATGGATGTTAAAGGTTAAATTTGAATACTTTAACTAAAAATTAAGAATTAGAATTCAAAACAGAACATGGATATGCATAAATAAAAATAGATTGACAAATCTAGGTTATTGTATTAGTAAGCTGCGATGTATCAGGATGAGAAATAGAAATGTTTATGAAATAAAACTAGAAGTTACCTATATAGGTATTAGGTTTATATTTGATGTTATAAATTTTGTGCAGTGAAATAAGGGAAATTTGGGTTATGGATGCTATTATGGATGTTAGGGGCTAAACCTGAATACTATAATCAAAATTAAAATTAGGAAAAACTTTAAAGCAAGATATGGATATGTGTAACTAAAAATAGACTGATAATTGTTTTAATTGAGCATGTTATTGTTAGAAATTTTCTAGTTTAAGCATGTTATATTAAATGTTAAGGGAAATAGAGAAGGATGTTCTGATAATGTAACCTGAGATAGGTACTAAAAACTCTGTTATTGAACCTTTGATTACCCAGTCACCTTGATGCTTTCTAAATATTTTGATGTTAAAATTGAAAACTAATAAAACTTATTTTTTTTAAAAAAAGAAATCCACACAACTGGATAGTACTGTCCCAGCTCCAACTATTTTTTTAGAGTTGTATTTGCATATATTTCTGTAACTCAAGCAGGCCATATTTAATGGAGACTTTATTTTTGAAACACTTCCACTTGAATAGACCGTTGCAGAACTTCTATATATTCTTTCTCTGTTGTATACGTTACTGACAATGGGTGAAAAGCTGGCATTGTATAGATGCATGATGTTTTTAGACAAAGTATGAAATGTCTAAAGTATACATACTATATACTTTCCCTAGCTATTGTGTATAATACCTAGGCATTACGCAGAATGACAACTATTTAGGGAAAGTATGAAAAGAGAGTCATGAAAAAGCTTAGAGTTAGAGATAGGCTTAGGCTTTATTGAAAAGATGGATATGAAAATAAAAGAAAAAATGCAAAATAAAGTACAGGACTTTCTTGCTGATAATAACAAAAGAAAAAGATCAGTATTTATCTTGTAACAAGGAAGGCTGGAATGGCATTTAGCAGGAGTATTTTCTACTTTGCCAGTTTGCCTTTTGGCATTATATAGAATGCCTAGGAAATAGTGAAATATTAAGCATTTCATTCTTTAACGTCCCATTTTTAGCATTCTGTAGATTTCCTGGCATTCTATAACAGGGCTTTTCAACCAGTGGTACGGGTACCACCTGTGGTACATTGGCACCTGGCAGGTGGTACGCGACCATCCTAGAAAAGTGGTAGTGGGGGAGGGGAATGAACTGAACCAGTGGCAGCACCGCACAAGCCTGAGCGAGAGATGGCTGGAGCTGCAGGGCTGAGCGGAAGCGCCAGGATCAGCGCCAGGCTCCAGCTGGAGCTCAGCACTGATCCTGGTGCTTATGCGGAGCCCAGAAGAAGCGCCAATCAGCTGGAATGTTGCAGCATCTCCAGGGTCTTGTGATTTACATTCAGATGCTTGGCAACTGATTCATATTTATGACGGTCACAGTGTCCCAGGGTCATGTGAAGTGACTAAAACCTGCTGCAACCACCCAGCAGGGGGGGAGAATAAAAACCAAACACCCACTCCCAACCCTCAACAGAAATGCTCACAACAATGAAAACCTCAGACAGGAGGAAGAGCGCCGCCAGGTGGGCTAGCAGGTGTCTTGCTTGACTGTGGCTTGGGAGGCACTTTTTTCAGTGCCATTGTAACTTCGAACAGTCACTAAGTGAACTGTTATAAGTCGAGGACTACCTGTACTTCATCACTTTTTTCTTTTTTCTTTTTTGGTCATCAAGTTTTTGACACCTTGCTAGGCGACTGGTGGTACTCGGATGTTGCCATATCCTAAAAGTGGTACAATGGGTGAAAAAGTTGAAAAGCCCTGTTCTATAAAATGCCTAATTTCACACATTGATGGTAACATATATGATCTCCGAAGGGTATAATTTCCCTAAAATGCATAGGATAGGATTTTCTACATCACAGTCTGAGTAATGACTGCTGCACTTGGCCCATCTTTTGAGGCATCTATTTGTAAAAGAAAAGGTAAATTAAATCTGGAACCTTTCAACCCAGGGTCTCTACACAATGTACTTTTCAAATACTTAAATACTTTTTAATATTCCTCTGCCCACTAAACTATTCAGATTAATTATTAAATTTGTAAGAATGTGATTCCTAAATTGCAGCACAGGATCTTGGAACATTGTAACAAACCCACAAGGGCAGCTATGGGATATTTTAAATTTTTATGACCTTAAAGCAGGGTTTTGCAATACCATATTTTGTGAAGCTGGATTTTCAGTGACTGCTGTAACAAAAATCAGTGTGGAACAGGAAATGAGGGTAGTGATGTCCAGTGCGATTCTGTGTTTGAGAATGAGAAACAACAGGTACATCCATTGCTAAGTAATGAAATTAAAATATTTTTTAAAATTTCATTTTATCTGTGCTATTTTTCAAAACAGTTGTTAGGTTATAAATACTTATTGTTTGGACCTAACTGTTTAACAAAAAGAACTATTAGTTGTTTCGTTTGGCCTAAAGTGCCCTGAAAGAATTACTGTGACAATAAAGCGCAGTGAACCGAAAGTTTGGGAACCCTATATAAGGATTTGCACCCTAAGGTAGACAGTTATGGAGCAATCTATAATAACACCAAATTAAAGTTAAAAAGGCATTAACACCTTCATTTCAGGAAATCAATCTAGGTGAATTGCCTCTATGTTTTAGAGTAATGAATCTGGTCTAACAAGGGTGTCTACTCTAAATCCCAGATATTTTGTTTCTTGGAAACCAGGGACACACCTAGAGGGTTAATTATTAGATAAGCTTTGTGGAGACTTCCCACCACATGCTTTACATGTTCCAGATGCTTCTTTTAGCTGCAAGTACAAATAATCAAATCATCTACATATTTTCCATGCTGCTATCCTTGACCAGGCAACATCTGACAGATGAGCCTCAGAACCATTTCAGAAGACTGATGGAGTCCAGAAAGAATCTATGTGAAAGAAGTCTTGTGGAGTAGAAAAGGCAGTCTGAATTTCTTTTCAAGAGGAGTCTGCCAGTATTAGTTTAAGAAGTTTAAGATGAGTGGGTAGGAGGATAAATGGATGAACACAGAGAGAGAGAGAGAGAGACTGAACCAGTCAATCAAATTCTTTATCTTTGGACAATGATTAACTATGAAACATCAATATTGTTCATTTCTTTGCCTCATGAGGTTTGGAGCCAGTGCAGTGGGTGTTTTGTTTATTGTTTGCTACTGGAAAATTCTCTTTTATTTCCAGTTTCAATATTTTTATAGCTTAACTTTCATTATGTGTCAAAGCCCCTCTAGGATAGAGAATGAGACAATGAGCATATTATAAAAAAATATGGGAATGGAGGAAATGAAAGCTGGAATCAATGTTGGAGGTTGAAATGCACAAGAATTTGAGATATGCAGGCTATAATATCTTATTATCCCAAAAGAAAGAAGACTTAGAGGAGCTTATTGTTAAAGTAAAAACCTAAGTTAAAAAAATCCAGTTTAATGTTCAGTATGAAGAGGGAATGTCCATTCCGAAAGATCAGAATTCTTTAAACAATAATCTTACATATGGTTGTGAGAGCTGGACAGTGAGAAAGAAGAAACATATCTTCAAATTATGAATTAGGAGTTGATTGTTAAAGTTATAGGGAACTGCAGAAAGAATGACTCATTCAGCCTAGCTAGACCAAATAGGGTGATTCTTCCCTTGTGGTAATATCAGCAAGCAGAAGAAAAACATACTTGGGCAGTGATGTGAACAAAAGATGGCAATATGATGGCTTGCCAAAGTTGAGACTAATAGCAGAACGGGAAGACAAAGTAATTTTCTAGGAAAGCAGTAAAGGAAGCAACCAACTCAATGGCATTTAATGCTAACTAATTCTTATCTGCTAAAAATTGAACCAGCTGTTAAGATCAAAGTCGTGTACAGGAAATAGTAACTGCAAATATTTGCTAAAGTGGGATTATTTTTAAAGAGTAGGCTATGTTTTGGAGGGCATAGTGAATTTTTCTGTTTCTGGACTGGTAATCCTCAACGTATAACCGGTTGTTTAATGACCATTCGAAGTTACCACAGTCTTAGAAAGGTGGTTTGTGGCCCGTAAAACATTTCTGGCCATTGTAGAACATTGTGCCACCTCCTCCCACAGTCACCTGGCACTTTCAGGTATTTGGCTCACATTTATAGCCAAGCACCCCACAATTGTGTGATTGCATTTGCAATATTTCTGTCAGCTTCCCCAGAAAATCACTGAGGAAGTTGGATAGGGAAGATTGCAAGTGGAAGAGGTGGAAGAAAGCTGAAATTCTTCTGTGAGCTGCAGAAACGGAGTTGAAATTTTAAAAATTTGCAGTCTGACAAAGGATTTCCCCTCCATGTGCCTTCAGCGGGCTGCAGGAACATTTGTATACCTATCAGTTTTTATTACTTAGTGCTTAAACTCACCCTCTTAATAAGCTTTTGTGGAATTAAAAAAAGATGGTATAATTTTCCAAAATATAAATGATGAGGTAGTCCTCAACTTACGACCACTTTTTTAGTGACTATTCAAAATGGAACTTACAAGCTCTACCTAAAATTCTAACCATTGCAACATGCTTGTGTTCATGTGACCAAAATTTGGGCACTTGGCAGCAGGCCTGCCTTTACAACTGGGAACATTGCAACTGGGGAGGAGGGCAGGAAAAACCCTGATGACATAGTAACAGAGATTTGGGGAGGGGAACAGATTGTTTTGTTTGCAAGCAAATGATTTTTTTTTAACATTCAAATTGTATGACAAAGCTTCTTTTCTTTACCCATTACAAGAAAGAGCTGAGGGTTTTTTCCATGCCCATGACACTATTCTAGCATATTAGTACTTTGACAGTTTATAGTTTTGGAAATGTTGAGCTTTTTTTTTCTTCCATTCAATTGTGTAAGATTCTCAGAGACTGCCTGACAAGTCCCTGCAGTTTTCTTGGTAAGGTTTTTGCAGAAGTGATTTGTCATTGCCTCCTATCTAGAGCTGAGAGAAAGTGAGTGGTCCAAGGTTACCCAGGTAACTTCGTGTCTAAGATGAAACTAGAACTCCTGGTCTCCGAGATTTTAGCCTTTATGCCTTAACCATTACACCAAACTAACTGAGGTCAATTAAGGGTTGGATTAATATAATTAGTGATTATTGTTTTAATTAATTATTCTAAAAACTATATAGATTTTGCATTTTGTTTGCTGAGCAAACAAAACAGGGTTGTTCTTTTTTCTAAATAGGGCTACAATAGAGGAGGCATATTCAAGATCAATGACAAAGCTCGCCAAATCAGCAAGCAACTATTCACAGATTGGGTAAGTTGATGGAGTCTAATAGCAATACAGCATGATTCAGATTCTCTCTTAATATCAGAAATACTTGAAAGGAAAATTGAAAGCGTTAGGATGGCTTTTCTGCTTTTCTCAACATAATCCCATTAATATTTTAATTTCAGTATTTTATTATAGTGGTTCTCTGAAATCCTGGAAGAAATAGAATCTACAAATGCTAGAATTCTTGCTAGGAATACAATGCTACGTTCCACAAAGAAAAAAAATTCTGACTATTCTTGTGGCTGAACTAAAACTCCTGAAGTTAACTGGATCTTGCTTTCCTCAACTCTAGTTGAATGCCTTTCAACATTAGTACTACCATATCCATAACAGATTGTTGATACACATTTAGGTGACTAACTGTAAGCACAATATCTGCTTCTGAAATAATTAAATAGAACTCTTTAAAAATACATGCTACACTGCAGGAAAACATTGCATAATATATTACCTTACTTTCACATAATTTCTGTACCTGAACTATTGTCATTTTCACTTCTTAGGACATTTGCACCAGTCTGGGATGTTTTCAAGTCATCAACTGAAAAATTAGCATGCTGTCATCTAGAACTTGTTCGAAAACTGCAAGAACTAATAAAAGAAGTGCAGAAATATGGAGATGAACAAATAAAAGCTCATAAAAAGGTTATGTATATTCATAAATTTTCTTTAATTATTTTACGTAAAGTAGTGAATTGGTAGCATTTAACACCCATATAATATTTAACAGACTAAGGAAGAGGTTTCAGGGACTTTGGAAGCAGTTCAAAATTTTCAGAGTATTACCCAGGCCCTGCAAAAAGCAAAAGAAAACTACAATTCAAAATGCGTGGAACAAGAACGTTTGAAAAAAGAAGGTGCAACACAGAGAGAAATAGACAAGGTAACTTTCTTTTGTTTTTGCATTTTTCAGCCTGAAAAATTACAGATTTCTTTTTCTAGGTGAGACAATATTAGTGATAGTGTAACACGTTGTTTGCTTACTGAAATAGTTGTACATTAGCAAACATTCAAGCAGAAATGTATCATTTTTGCTACTTTATTCCCCAAAAGGTAAATATGTTGACTTAAAACCTTATGTTATGGACTTCTGAAAACTTATACTATCCATTCTGGTGACTTCATAAGTCAAATGTCTTAAAGTATCCAGTATTCCATAGTGTGAATCTTAAAAACAAAAAAAGGAAGACTGTTCAGCTTTGACAAATTGTAGAAATGCTTATTTTATTGGGGGCCATTATTTGTCTGAAATCTGAAAGAGGAACAGAGGTTACTTCACTCTCAGTACTTATATTTTTCCTAAACTGTGATGCTGTCCTATTTTTGTTTGAGATTACAGTGTTTTAATGGGAATCTCCCCCTCCCCCCCAAAAATAGTTGAACAATCATTTTCTCATATATATTATAATAAAACTGTTATGTAGTCTGTTACAGGGAAAAAAGCTGTTTTACATATTTTTTTAAAAAATTTAGATGTTCTGTTAATTTTTTATGAGTTACGTACGGTAAGAATGGATATTTACTCTGAGAGCCAGTGAATATGTGTAAGGAAAGGTAAAGGTTACTTGAACTCAACTGTCAATGCATTTTTCTTGGTAATAGTACAGACGTTGCTTGTCACTGCCTTCTTCAAGAATATTATTTTCTTTTTTTACCTCCCAAAGTAATCTATAATTCTGGGATTCCTGTGCATTATTAGCCAGATCGATCAATCAATCCTGGCTAATTTTGCTCCCAAACCCAGCCAGAACTAAATTTATGGTAAACTGTCTTCCTCCTCTGTGATTTGTCTAGGCGGCAGTAAAATCCAAGAAGGCTACTGAAATGTACAAATTATATGTAGAAAAATATGCAGTAGCAAAATCTGAGTTTGAACAGAAGATGAATGAAACTTCCCAGGTAAGCTTTATCTCCAATTTATTAAATCAAAAGTTATCATGAAGTAGATTCACTGAACCAGAATGTCTGCTTCAGGCATGTCAAACTCGCGACGTCACGCGACTTCTTCCCCATTGCCGGCAATGGGGTGGGCATGGTTTCAGGATGACACGTCCAGCCCTCGGACCGGGAGTTTGACATACCTGGTCTACTCCAAATATGCCTAAATCTGAATCCTACCCATTATATATCAAATAGCTAGAACCTTGGTTAATTTTCATTACATAGACAGTTTTCCTCCCTTTTATTTTGTAGCATTTTGCAAGGAGTCTGATAGAAGAAAAAACAAAATCCAGGTTAAAAAAAAATTGTATTTGGGTTTCAGAGGAAATGTTTGCACATAAACCCAAATAGCCCCTGGGACATTTTAAAATCTGGACCAGTTGTTCTTTATATGCATTAGTATTCTGTTTGAGAATAATTGTTGAACATAATAGCCTGTTTTGTCATTGGCATTAAATTAAAATCTTTTCATATTACAGAAATTTCAAGATATTGAAGAAATGCATCTCTTCCATATGAAAGAGATTATAGAATGTTTTTCAAGTACAATAAGTGAAATTCATTTACAGATTGGAGAGGTGAGTAATTGTGTTTCATTAATCATGCTCTGAATTGAAGAGTCTTTCATATCTGAACTGCCATCCTATCAAGGTTTGTGTTTAATATTTGTTTGAAATCATTTGGGAAGATTTAATGGGATAACTGTAAGGCAGTTTTAAATATTGCACTATAATATAAATGTGTTATATTTTTATTATACAATGTACACATATTTTAAATTTAAATAGTTTCATATCTAAAAGAAGAAGAAAAAAATTTAGGGAGCAAATATTTTATCAATAAATAATACTAAAATGTGAAATACACTTTTCTCAAAGGCATAATTAAATTTTTATATTTCTGGTCGTTTGCAATGCTACTGATTGCTTCGTGATTATATTTAGCTAGCATCTTAGATAGAAACCAGCATGTGGTTCTCCCTTTGGGTCACTAGGAAATTTTCTGTGCGCTCTCTCTCTTTCCCTCTCTGTGAATTATCTTTTATCTCCTTTCCTATAATTGTACATTTTAGAAAAAATCTTTACTTCAGTCGGGATTGCTGCATTCTGTACATCAGAAAATTAATCCATATAATGTAGAGATGTAGGAAATCACTGTAACAAAAAAGCTAGATAAAAACAAGCAATAAATTAGCTTACACACTTCTCCTTAATTCATAAATAACTAGATTTAAGCCCATTATAAACATGGTAAATACTTCCATCTTCCTCTTATGTTTATTTTTGATGAAAGGTGTGATGTTTATTCTTAATCGTTGTAGCAAGCATATTCAGAATTACATTATACTGGAATTATGCCAAAAGGAAAATAGATTTAAATTCTATTGAAAATGATAGACAAAAGGACTGTTCCTTTTATGGCATAAAATACATTTTCATCATACAAGAATTCAAACATGGGAAATGTAGCTGCTACCTCATATCAATTATAACATTACAGTGGTAAACAAGCAAAAACATATTTAGCCTATATCTAGTTAGCTAAATTAAGCTTTCTAAATACTTGGCCCAAAAATTACTTCTATCGAATACTATAGCATTTTCAAGATTCTTAGATTTCCATGTCAAAGGAAAAGTTCCCAATCATATAAAGTATTCAAGAGTACTTACAGAAATTGAAAAATGCAGACCTCCACAAATCAAAAATGTTTGTAAAGCTGAAGAGACAAATAACAAGTGAAAAAACACATTCTGTTTGAATTAAGTTAAACAGCAAGGATACAGAAAAAGATACAAAATGGAAGCCATCCCTCAAAGTTAGAAGAGAAACAAAAGTTTATGGTCAAAAGAAAAATAATATATTAAGAATAAATGAAGAATGACATTGTCTGGCTCTGTTTTTCACAGAGGCTGCAAGAAACTAAAGTCAAAATACCTTAAATTCAGAACATTTGCACATACCATTTCTCTGAATAAATTTTTCATATTTCATTGCTATAATCTTTTGGCTTGCCTGGTCTGTATTGAGTGAAGAACTGATTTGGGCTGCATATAAACTATATAATATAGTTAATGTATGTACTGTAAATGACAAATTTCCTTTATTATTTTATATTCTTTATTTTCTTGTGGGCCACAATGCTAGTTCTCCAGGGCTGCATGCTATAAAGCCTTTCTCTTTCATCTTTGCTCCTGTTTCATCTGAAAACTTCTGCAATGTTAAAATTCCTCAATAATCTTCAGGTGAACTATTTTTTTTCCTGAAAGGTCCATGAAGAATTTATAAATAACATAGCAAACACAACAGTTGAAAGTCTGATACAAAAATTTGCTGAGTTAAAAGGCACAGGCAAAGACAGACCTGGTGAGTTTTTGTGAGTCTTTTCTTAATAGCTTTTTAATACCATTGAAGACAAGGTTCTGTTACATGGTTTTTATAACACTCTGGTCATTCATTTGAGCGGTGTGATGGCCTAGTGGTGAAGACCACTCGCCTCTCACTTGGAAGTTTGAGAGTTCAATCCTAGGTAGTGGCAGATGTTTCTCTCCTAGGATGCAGAGAAAAAATGTCTGCTGCAAACTCCATGTGAGTGTCAGGAAGGGCATCTGGCCAGTACAGGCTCAGCTCCATCCATTCATCCTGACTCTACCCAAAAATAGCGACTTACAGGTTCATTAAAAAGGAGTTTTGTTCATTTATTCATTCTGTTCATTCTATTCATTCATTCATTCATTCATTTATGACCTTCAAGTCAGTGTTGACTCATGGCAACTACCTGGGCTAATCCTTACAATTTACTTGTCTTCTTCTCAGGGCTACGAGAAAATGACTGGCCCAAAGTTATCTTGCTTGACTTTGGCCCTAAGGTGGAACTAGAACTCCCAATTTCTATGTTTCTAACTTGGTGCCTTAATCACTACATCAAACTAGCTATTTTATGTAGTGTTTTAAGTGTTGTAAGGGATGCGGTGGCTCAGTGGGTTAAGATGCTGAGCTTGTCAATCAGAAGGTCAGCAGTTTGGCGGGTCGAATCCCGAGTGCCGTGTGACAGAGTGAGCGCCTGTTACTTGTCCCAGCTTCTGCCAACCTAGCAGTTCGAAAGCACGTAAAAATGCAAGTAGAAAAATAGGGACCACTACGGTGGGAAGGTAACAGCGTTCCGTGCACCTTTGGTGTCTAGTCATGCCGGCCACATGACCACGGAAGACGTCCTTGGACAAGCGCTGGCTCTTCGGCTTTGAAACGGAGATGAGCACCGGCCCCTAGAGTTGGAAACGACTAGCACGCAGGTGCGGGGGAACCTTTACCTTTACCTTTAAGCCATTGAGAGTCATGCATTTCAGATGGGCAGCTATATAAATTGAATGAACAAAGAAGATACACTTTCTGCATGTGTATCATCCTATCAAAAAAATAAAATCAGCTATAATTTAGTGATTGCTAAACTGTTAAAATTCATTTTTAAGAAACAATTATATTTGATACTTTTACACTGACAATCCTCCTTTAATTCAATTTACCTCAAGTGAAATTGGCTCAGTCTTGAGATTAATTTTTAATATACTTATATCCAGGCTAATTATACCAGCCAAATAAAATTAATATTTATATTTAATTTTAAAAATCTACTTTATGTTCTTTAATTTAAACATATTTTATTGTGTCTGGAAAGTAATGAGTTCCTAAAATAGCATTTATTGTGTAGAACAATAGACTCAAAGTATGTCCTGCTTTCTCTCTCCTTCCTCCCTCCCTCCCCTTATTTCCACTCCCTTCCCTTCAAGGAAAACAACATGGTTACTCTTAAAAACTGTATAAAAATAAATAAAAGACTTTCCAGTTAATTTATTATTGATTATCTAAGTTAGTCAAAGCCAGTGTCAACTTTCAAAGTTTAATAAAACTGCATCACATTTATATCTCTATATTATGTTGAGGCTGAATGCATTCCACCTTGAATTCTTATCCTCTAAATATAAATACAGGTAGTCCTTAAGTTACAATTGTAATAGAGCCTGCCCATCACAGTCATAAGGCATGACTGTTATAAATCGGGTTGCACACATAATTGACTCAATTTTACAGACTTTTGTGTGGTAATCTTTAAGTGAACCTGTTGCTTGCTATTTTGGCTCATGATCGCAGGACACTGCAAACAACTTTAAATGTGGACTGATTGCCAAGCACCCGACATGCAACCACTTGGGAGGGGGGGAAGGCCGGTCATCAGAATTTCAGAACTGGATTGTAAATATCCTGAGTTTAGGGTTAGGTTAAGTGGCTGGTTATAAGTAAGTAGATGTAGGCAGAGTAGATAGGTCTAATAATACATGAAGAGCATTTCAAAACCAGTAGGTAGTAAGGAACACTGGTTGATGGTGTGTGGGGGGGTTGTTTGTTTTGAAGCTGGCAGCTAAAAGTGAAATGCTAATGGGCTAATCTAAACTTTAATTTCTTGGAGTGGGGGCTGTAGAGCAGGCATGTCAAACTGACGGCCCGTGGGCCGGATGTGTCATGCCGAAACCATGCCCACCCCATTGCTGGCAATGGGGGAAAAGTCACGACACGTTGCGAGTCTGACATGCCTGCTGAATAGGATAAAAGCCTATTTTAATGACATATTTTCTCATCTAGAGCACATTAAAGCAGGTTCAACTGGTAGAAGGAAAAGGCCCACATTGATATATTAAAAATAGTAGTGGGCTATAAAGGAATATCTCGTACAGTGATCAGCTGTTTGGTGAATAGCTGTGCTGCATCTGTGATGGAGCTGGCAGTGTTGATGAAGCCTTGAGGTGTTGGAGGCACCTGTTTGTATAGTGTGCAAAGGTAGCTAGGAAAATTAGGCTGTGGTGATGACATTATGTCCTAATGGTGACATTTGTCAGCAGTAGATTTGTTGAGTTTTAAAAAATATATATCCACAAGCCACACAAGAGTGTTCAGTAGGCTGCATGTAGTGAAAATCTGCATTGGAATATTCTATTTTGCCCAAGTTCAGTACATGTTTTTACTGCAATTTTTTTTGTTACTTCACAAAAGTATTTGTGCAACATATTGACTAATACAATCCTTTCTCTAACTTCTCTGAAACTTTTTTTGTAAATAAAACTATTTTTATTAAAGAATTACATAAACTGAACATGAGTTTTTAGGTTTCTAAAATAGTGAACACCAGTGTCTTAATCCAAAAGGAAAGGTCTGAAGAAATTTTAACAAATTTACAGTATGATTTGGACCAATTGTCTTTTCATAAAATATTAAAGTTTTATAATATAAATATGATATGTGCTAACTTTTCCAATAACTAATTGTATAGTGATTATGTGAACATTGAATAATTTTATATTTAGAAGTGATTTTTATTTTTATTTAGCAGTATTTCTCTTAACTTCAATTTCCAATATTTGTATTGATATTAAATATGAAGTGGCATGAGGAGTTAGTAACAGAAAGATTGTGTATGTGTTTATAATGCAAAATTAACCTTTGTGATTGAGCTTTTACATCTAAACAATAGGAACAGTCATTTGTTTTGACAGCAAAATTAATTGAGACTAAAACAGTTGAAATTCACTTGTATCAAGCTGTTCATTAGGAATTGCACTCTGGCTTTAGTGCTGTCAAAAAAATAACTTGTCCGACTATGATTAAATAGCAGAATGATGGTCGGTCCACTGCATTTGAGAAAGAGGTTGAATAAACTTTCTACTGCAGAAACAATTCAAAAGTGACATGTTGCAAGAGGGATAGAATGTGCATTGATTTCCAGCTGAGCTGTCAACTGGCACTGAGCTAGACACGCAAAGCTTTGTGGTTTTGAAGCAGCATGTGAGGCATATGTAGTTTTGAAAAAATTGTCCTCCTTTCATGCATGAGTTCCTACTAGGAGATGGGGGCAGGGCAGGGAATCTTGTTTTCCTCTAAAACCAGCCATTCAGTTTTCTTACATGTATGAAGAAGTAGTTTAGTACTAATGTTGTTTTTAAATAGGGGTTGCTTTTGAAAATGATCCTGCAGGTCGGTATTTGCTATATGTATTACCCTTTGATTTGTGATTGTTTAGAAAGCCTACTCCATCTTTTTTTTTACTTTAATTATTTATGCATTTTAAGAATATTCAAGAACAGTTCACCAATTAAATTTTTTCAGCATCCATTATTTTCTTCCTTTTTCTGTATACATATTTGATACATGTTCTAACTGGTCTAATTTGAACTGAGTATTTCAATTGTATCAGTTGACCTGCTATGACCCCATTCCCAAACTGACTGGTGGGACACCGCACTATTTCAGAGCTGTTACTGATTAAGTGACAGATGACTGTGAATTTTCAAGACTTCTTATTGTTCCTTTGGTGCTGAACATTTCTGTTGTAAAACAAAACATATCATAAGAACTCAAAATAGAATTGGCTCTGTCCCCTTTTTAAAAATAATTAGAAGGTTCCTATTTAGATGGATGATGATAATGATGATGATGGGTCAGTGACTTAATTTATATTTGTTTATCCTTTTGAAAATCTATATTATAGTGTAGCCAACTAATTTTTACCATTTAAATTACAAATCTGGTTTTCTTTATACATATGATTGAATTTAATGCATACAGAAATCAACTGGGGAATCAGTTTGGATCTGTGTAAATTTTTCTGAGCACTCAATAGGTGGCAGCGTGTGGCCCACGCTGTCTCTTCTTGGAAACTAAATAGAGTTGGGTCTGTGGTTAGTACTTGAATGAAAGACTAGCAAGGAATCCCAGGGCTGTAGACAGGCCTCAGAAGTAGGAAGAACGTTCAGAAGAAGACGGTGTCCTTAGTATTAATGCAAAAAGAACATTGATATGTCTATGTAGTCACCAGGAGTCAAGCTCAAATGGGAGAGTGTCTTTACCTTTTTAAATCTTTACCAAGTTATATACTCAGTGATTCTTGCCATCAGCCTAGCTATCCTAACTCTTTAAAAAGTTTAAATGTATTGTTTAATATTCTTTTACATGTGTATATATAATGTCAGCACTAACTGTTACAAATGTATTAATTGGGTGATCTGATTATACTTTTTGTTGATTCAGTGAAGTGAATTCTGGGGCTTCTCATAAGTACAAGCAGCTGTGAGTGTGTGTGTGTGTGTGTGTGTGTGTCAGCCTGTTTATGGCTTGGTAAATATGGAACTGGGGCACAGTCAAAATATATATTTCATTATTTTACATTCAGTGGCCCTATTCATGGATCCTGATGATCTTGGCCTAGGTTTTTTATGATAAAATACCATTTCTATGGTAGTGGATGAACACGTAGACGTGTATTACCAAGATCTGGTTCAGCTTTCTCTGAGATTTGTCCTGGATTTTTGGTCTCTTTGACACAAGAGCTTGCAGGTGTGTGTGTTATGTGTGTACACATACATTTGTACATGCACTATTTTTGATCTTTAAATGTATCCTTCCCACAGCCAGGAACTCCTCTCCAAAATAGCTACATGAATATCACTATGCTATTTTGCATCTTAGGGACAAGCTATAATATACTACTGCATAACATAAAAGAGTTAACTAAAGTGTAACGTTTTTTCTTCCTTTCAGTACTGATAGAATTTGAAGAATGTAATACAGCCAGTGCAGTTGAGGGTAAGTTTTTCTTCATTGTGAAAATGATTTAAAACATCCAACATAGGCTCTTTTTATTATAATTATTTTATTTATCATTAGGAATAATCTATGTTAAATGTTAAGTGAAATAACTGGATGAAAGTATTCTGTCTGTCTCTGATGTAACAAGATCAATTGTGAGCCACAGATTTCTTTATATAGTCACATCATAAAAGCAACAGAAAAATTTCCTCATCCTCATAACTATTTTTTTTCTGAATAAGAAACAGTTTCTCAGCATTCCCATAAGTATCTTCATTTTTTTTTAGTTTTTTGCATTGGTCCTTTCCCCATTTTCAAATAAGTGCAAAACATTTACTAACTGCATTCTCTGACTCTTCACTTAGTTTCTAAGAGTTCTTGAAGAGTATATACAGGGAAAGAAATATTACCTGCAAAGTTTTTTTAGTATCCTAAGATTCTCTGGTGATGTATTATTGATTTATAGTAGGTAGTTTTTTAAAATTATCTTCTTACCTATCTTACGTTGCAATTCCATCTTTGCATCATTGCAAATTCAGGGACAGAAACCTTCCTTATACCATCTTTAGATATTCAATCTATTTTATTGTACTCAACTTTGTTACATCTTTCTCCTTCCATGTCTTATATGCCCTTTTTAAATGTGCTTTTTAGCAGGTTATAATAATCAAAAGAAAGCCCTATTTGACAATTTGACATCTTCTATTTGAACAGAATTCACTTTGGTTACTCCAGTAAAATAATTTTTGTCAATAGAGTTGATCTGGATTAGCTACTAATAGCAAGGCTTGTTATTAGGATCACTGCCATACTCTTACTGTTCCTTCACAGAACCAATGTGTTCAAACTGCCTATGAGGAATTGGAAAAAAATAGCATGTGAGAAATGCTCACTCTGTTTGCTGTAAGATTGTCTGCATTTCAAGGAGCATTGAACCACCAGGCTACACCTTAGATCACAGGTGTCGAACTTGCGACGTCATGTGATGTGTCGTGATGTGTCACAACTTTTTTCCCATTGCTGGCAATGGGGTGGGCACGGTTTTGATGTGACGCACCCGGCCCATGGGCTGGCAGTTTGACACCCCTGCCTTAGATAATAACCTTGAAGTATGTGTTCTGTCACAAATTAAGAAAGTAAAGTATATGCTAGGATGGTGTAACATTAATGTATTATGCTGTTATTGTTGTTTATTCAATGTAGATGCCATCCAGTTTCAATTGGTTCTGAACAGTAGACAGCATAAAAAACGGAAAAAAGTGCAAACAAAAAATAAAACATAATAACAAAGGTAGCAAATATGATCAACAACATGTCATGCACCTAACAAGGGGCTGCAGCCATCCTAACTCAAAGCCTATTGATGTCACTTTTGATGAGAAATAGGACAATATTGACAGGCCTAATCCCCAAACCTAATTGTGGGTTTTGATTCCTTGAACAGTTTGTGAGCAAATATTAATAGGTGGGGTGCACTGTGTTTGCCTGGATAAGCTGCCATTCAACTTGACCAAACAGATCAGGACTGGTTTAACAAAGTAGACACGTGTCACACAAGTCATTTGAAATTTTAGGGACTCATGACAACTAGAATGTTTGAGTATCCCAGATATAAGCAGAAATCTTGATTCGGAGGCATGTTTAAGAATAAATTAAATCTTTTAATTTTAATGGACTAAGTATTTTTATATGTTTGCCCTGTTCACTGCCCTGAGTCCTTCGGGAGAAGGGCGGTATACAAATAAAATTATTTTATTTATTTATTTATTTTATTTAGTCCACTGTATGTATTCCTATTTTTTGGCAGTGCTTTTGTAATGACATAGTAATCTCATGAAATAAATTATCTTCATATTTGCTGTACTTGTGCATTATTTCAGTTTATGCTGAATAACATGGTTTTTAATTTTTATTTAATAATAATTTATTTTCAGGAATAAAGCCAAGAAAAAGAAAGCATTTTGGATTGTCAGGGATTATTAAGAAGGAAAAAGATCCAGAATCTATGTAAGCATGTTTCAAACAAAAATATAAAAAATAATGAACTAGTACAATAAAAGCACAAAATTTATTTTATAATTCTTTCTGTAAAATGTCAAGAGCTTCTATTTTTAAAGACTGTTAGAAATAGTCCTTTTTACTTATACTGTTATATACTGGAAAATGCCATTTTTGATGAGCATTAATGAATTAATTTCATACATATATTTTCTAAACATAGGTTTTTATATTATTTTATGCAAGATCACTTTCCAGTTCAAACTGTGTATTCCCACAATAATAATCCTATAGCTGAGAACTTTTTTTAAAATGCATATTTTATCCATCCTAAAAATGCAGTTAGTTGTCAAAGAGAAGAAAGTGGAATTTGATCTATCATAAAAATCAAAGGATAGTTTTATAACACATTTGGTTTTTCTTAGGTTTTGGTCATAACTCTATGTAGTAGTGATTAATGAATTCTTAGGAATCTCACATCATTATATTACATTCCAATCTGCTTTGTATTAGTGTAAGTGCCATTTTAAATTGTTATAACAGCATCAGTCAGTATTATAGTTCTAACAATAAAAGAAGCACATACGCGCTCTGAACAATATAAGATTAATCCACATGCCATTTGAATAACATTTTACCCTGTATAAAATAAAGTTTTGATCAACCATATATATTTTAATGAGGGACGCGGTGGCTCAGTGGGTTAGGACGCTGAGCTTGTCGATCAGAAGGTCGGCAGTTTGGCGGGTCGAATCCCGAGTGCCGCGTAACAGAGTGAGCGCCTGTTACTCGTCCCAGCTTCTGCCCACCTAGCAGTTCGAAAGCACGTAAAAATGCAAGTAGAAAAATAGGGACCACTACAGTGGGAAGGTAACAGCGTTCCGTGCGCCTTTGGCGTCTAGTCATGCCGGCCACATGACCACGGAGACGTCCTTGGACAAACGCTGGCTCTTCGGCTATGAAACGGAGATGAGCACCGGCCCCTAGAGTCGGAAACGACTAGCACACATGTGCGGGGGAACCTTTACCTTTACCTTTATATATTTTAAGTATCTTTTACCATTTTCTAACATACAGTTACTAGATGGTTAAAAAAAGTGTGGCATCAAAACTATGGAATTCACTTTTCCAAGAGTCCTATCCACTTAGAACATAGAATAATAGGAAATGCAACAATGTTAATGCCAGCAAGACCTCAAATCCTCTCATATTTCATTACTACATGATTTTATCTGCATCTCCTGCATTAAGCATGCTATTGCTGTGTTTATATACATGTATTTTTAAGAACTTTGACTGAAATTGACAGATGTAAACCTTTTTACGATTAAATAAAATATACACTGATTCATTGATATCAAAGATGATAGTAAGAGGTTCTGTATATAGCAAGATAAAGTTAGATAATTCATATAATTACAACAGTTATCTGATTTATTAGTATGTGTTTTTTTTAACAGAGAATGTCCAGATGCAGATTCAGTAGTAAGTAGTTTTAATTGAAATACATATATGAATAATGTTAAAGTTTCAAGAAGTGTCAGTTTTATCTTCAGTTTTCTTTCTAACTATTTTTGGCCATTTGATCAGAAAGGCAGAATTTTCTGAAGCAACATTACAGGTAGTCCTCAGACTATGATCACTTGTTCAACAACTACTCAAAGTTACTAGAGTACTGAATGAGGGGGTCTTATATCCAGTCTTTGAAGTTGCAGCCATTGCAGTGTTCCCATGGTCCCGTGATTGTGATTTAGGCAACTGGCTCACAGTTGCAGCACCCGTAGTCACATGATCATCATTTGCAACCTTCCCTCCCAGATTCTATAAGCAGAGTCATGTAAAAGCTCCTGGTGCTTTTTGTCCCTGAGCAGCATGAGGACTTGTACTCCATAGTGCCCAACCACCCATATTCTGTTGCACCCACCTGTGGTATTCACCAGCCCATCGCCTGCCTGCCCATATTTTGTTGTGTGGATCCGCCACAAGTAGCTCTCGCCAGCTGACCTGCTTACCTGGGACACAATTTCAGCTGTGTAGGGACACAGTTTCAGAGGTGTAAGCAGGTGCGTATGGATTCCTGTCTCTTATCATGTCATGGTCCTGTAAGTCCTCACTTAATAACCTATGTGGTCTCCACTTAATCACATCGGGGACTGTCAGTTTTGCCATTGCTGTGCAGCGTGATCACGTCTTCACTTTATGACCTTATTGCATAGGGAGGAAATTCTGATCCCAATAATAATTGCTAAACTGTAACTTTCTAGAATGTCCTGAAAAATTGTAGGCAAAACTATTTTCTTCTAATTATTAATATTATTAATATTCTAAATAATATTAGAATAATTCTAATATTCTTTATGATAATTCAATGGATTTGATTTGTTTAAACAATAACTATTAAAATGAAAAATATCTTTAAGGTTGCTAATTTGAACAGAATGATTTTTGCATGTCTTTGATGAAACTTTATTGGATATACAGTATCCAGTTCCACTGATAAAATTAGAGTTATATCATTTGTGCAATTAGTTGGATTAACCTACAATATTTACTTTTTATTTGGATGCTTCACTACTCCTTGTTTAATTAGTAAATTCACGCGTATATGTGTTCAGTAAGCATTTTATTATTTTTTCCTATGTACCACATTAGATTAATTCTGTATCACAGTTTCAAAATATAAAAACAATTTTCTGTTTTAAGATATTTTCTTTCTTTTTTCTATATAAGTTTGATTACAATAGTAAAAAGTAATACAAATTAAACTTAAAGAAAAAGAATACTAAGAAAATATAAAAAAATGTAAGAAAAAAGAATGTTATGACCATCACAGCATCCCCACTGCACTCCATCAACATTTGGGTGCTTGGCAACTATTTATGACATGCAGATCCTGGGGTCACGTGTTCATTATTTGCAACCTTCCAAGCCGGCTTCGACAAGAAAAATAAGAATGTAGTTGCAAGCATTTGCCGGTGTATTAGGCTAATAAAGGACTTTTAAGGTAAACAATGCCTCATAGTCACTTGAAAAGCCCATACCTCAGAAACTTGACAGTAGTAATCTTCAAACATTTTACATAACTTTTGTCAAGATAATCCTCTTCTTACAAGTCATAAATCAAAGGATGATTGTCTTTGGTAGCTAACTACAAGGAGTTGCACTAATGACTGTGTCTCTGGCACTGCCCTCTTATTTTAAAGACTTTACTCTTTTATCTGGCTCTGCCAGTTGGCCTGGGGACCAGATGAGGGAATTCCATGCTGGAGATGGCTGTCAGATTGATGGCAGACTCCATCCCCTCCCCTCTCTGCTCTCTACCCATCCATCCTTTCACTTATCATATTAATTATTATTCTCAGTGTGTCCCTTTGTCATTGCTTGTTTATTCTATTTTATTTCTCTTTGCACTTTTTTCATTTTTCTTTTTATTGTAAGCCATCTGGATTAGTGCCACTGCAAGATAGGTGGCAAATTTAACAAATGAAACAAAAATTACTTTCATAAGAAAAATTTAAATATAGTTTCCAGGATATTAAGCAACAGGATGGAGGCCTTAAAGAAGCAGTTAAAGGTCATGGATATGCTGCACAGGTCGTTGCGTCCAAGCTATGAAGGGTCAATTTCAGAGTTGTTCTTAGCCCTCGCTATTTCTGCTTTGAGAAAGGTGTCTTCAGCCAAGACTTTTCAGCCTGAATTAGTTAACTGTCTTCATGTAGTCTTTTTATGTAGCATTTTAACTGTTTTCCACATAGTACTTTTAGCTGTTTCTGTCGAGTATGAATTCTACAGAAACATATTTTAAAATAAGTGTTTTTTCTTCCAGAACATTCCAGATGTAGATGATGAGGGATATAGCATTAAACCTAAAGATTGTCAGAATATCCTTTGTTGTTATTATATTTAATATTTTCATATATATAAAGCATTAAATGATTTTATAGACCTTAAACATTCTGTTTGCAGTAGTTGCATACAATATTAATTAACCTGGCATTCTCAGAGTGTGGATCTCAACCCCAGGGAGGGGGTTGCAAAATAATGAAGAGAAGGTTGCTGAAGCATTTTCCTCACAAGCTTGCCATATTGATGCATAAGTATTCTGAAAGGAGAACAACAGAGCAGTTTCACAACCCTCTTTCCCTTTTTTTAACGCACTACTTTTCCTTTCAAAAGAAACTGTGATAATATCTGGTGGTTCAAGGGTTTTATCAAAACTCTGACCCTTGTTCTGCAGAGGCAGCTATTAGAGACTGCTGTGAGGAAGGAGAAATTGCAAGAGTATTTGGAGGGATACCCATTGCTAGGCTGGAAGAGGCAAAATAGAGGCGCTGTACTGCTATCTCAGTGCAGCTTCATTGATTGTAAAAGAGCCAAAAGCAACTTATAGCCTGTCAGTGTTTCATCAACTGCAGCATTTTATGAGGAGTTTTATGGATAACTGATCTAAGACAATAGGATATCCTTTCTTTTCCATGATATATGGGCTACAGTTTAATTATTAAATAAAAGGAATTTATTTCTTCCTCTCTAACCCCAGTGAGTTATCAGTTTTATTCATTCAGTGCAGGTGTGTCAAACTCGCCACGTCACATGACGTGTCACGGCGTATCATGACGTTTTCCCCATTGCCGGAGCTGGGGTGGGTGTAGTTTCAGCATGATGCATCCGGCTTATAAGCCGGCAATTTGACACCCCTGATTCAGTGGGTTAGGGTTAGGGTTAGATACATTTGTCAGAGCAGTGTTTGAGAACCCTGCATTAATTGATCGATCAACCTTTTCCTTAACTGCAAATAACATGCCAAAGAAAACCATTTTTATTCCTCAAGTGATTCTGACTCTGAAGATGATGAACCAAGAAAGTTCCGTGTGGAAATCAAACCTGTGCATTCAGACTGTAGTTCCCATTATACAGTGCCTTCTTTGGATGAATTAAAAGAATCAATAGGAAACATCACACTTTCACCAGCTATATCTGTAAGTAAACTTTATATGCTATTTAGTATATAGTAATAGGGAAAATATACCATGGTTAATACTTTCATAGGAATGTTAGCATAACTCATTTAGCATAACTAGTTTTAGCATGTTTTAGAATGTTGTATTAAGTATTTTAGAGAAGGAATGAAGCAGTTAATGTTACATTCAGGGACTATGAATACAAAAAAGCAGTGAGAAAAACAACATCAAAGGAAAGAAACCAGCTGAGTAGGTTAGCTGTACTGTTTTACAAACAGTTTTACTAATATTTGAACCTATTTTATACAGACTTGTGCAGCCCTGTATCTTAAACCTGTTACAAAAGCAAAAATAGTCATTTTAGTTCAAACTGGCATTTGTGTTTTGAAGGCAGATACTTCAATTATGTTCAGCTAGAGAGAGATTTAAACTACTTGTAACATTTAGGAGATAGACATTTTCTTGATTGAATTCTGTCCATTGCCTGATAGAAAATAATATTGTTTTGTTGGGCTTCTTTATTCAAACTATCTAAAATGTGAGGAACAAGAAAAGTTTTCTTCAGTTTAGCCAGTTACAGAATAGCCTACATTTTGTAGGGATGATCCTGAGTAACCCTGTAAATCTTTTCCCAATTTGAATTTATTTCAAGAGGGTGGAAGCAAAATCATTCCAGCATCCAACATTTCACTCCATTGGCTTTTATTCTGCTGCAAGTATGGGAAACTCTCCTAGATGTTTAGGGAAAGAAATGAAAGATTTCAGTTTGAAGATGATTCAGAATAGTCCATAGATTCCAATTTATTTATTTATCTTAATCTTAATTTTCAATCTAATCAAGCAATCCTAGAGGTTTATAATATATAAATATATTATAATAATATATTCAAAAACTCCATAAAATCCCAATATTATTGTTTTAAATGGCGCTGTTTGATTACAATTTTCAACTTTATATAAATTGTGGAACATCACAATAATCTACACTCTAGAGGCCCAAATTTACTCTAAGATGGATAGTTGCAACTTCATTAAGGAACAGTTACAAAATGCAGTAAAAAATGCTAGTATTAGGTCAGTGGATTTTTGTAAGGAATCTTGTCCATTAAAATAGGATCATTTTAAAACTTTATTTTTATTGACACACTAGTTTGACGTTTGAAAATTAGAAAAGAATGTCCTTTTGCACACATAGCATGTACAAAACTGTGTGTAATTATGTTTTCCTTATTTTATTTCCTATGCTAACAGAGACATAGTCTTGTAAGTATTAAATCATATTTAATTAGCAGTATCATACTGCTTGATAAGGGATATAGCTAGAATATTGTAATTGATTTTATATACTGTAATGTTCTGTAATGCACAGTTCACTCAAAGCTGCCAAGGTTTATGCCATGAAAATTATAAAATCGTTTGTCCTGGTAATAATAAATTAAGAATAAGACAAGAATAAAATCCTAAGTATAATCTTTTATCAACATTTTCAAACCTGGAATCTAATTAGCCTCACACCATAAGAACAGGATTTGATTCACAGATAGTCCTTGACTTACAACCACAGTTGGGACCGCAATTTTGATCATAAGTCATGAATCAGGCACCCATGTGACTGGCCTTGATTTTACAACTGTTTTTATAGCAGCCATTAAGTGAATCAAAGTGGACATTATTTCCCCAAAACCAGCAAAAAATGTTGCACATCAGGGTCACATGTCTATGGGATACTACAACCAGTTTTAAGTGTGAGTTGGTTGCCAAGCCTCAAATGTGATCATTTGACTATGGAGAGGATGCAATATTTTACAACAGCCAGTAGTATTTTAGGAGCTGAAAAGCACCCTTTCCAAGGTCATTGTAACTCTGAACAGTCGTTAAATGACTGGTCATAAGTCAGGGACTACCTGTATTGTGCTTTATCATCAGAAGCCAACAGTTTTCTTGATAATATCAGTGTTCTACCTTCCCAGTCGTAGACCTATAAAAGATGTAATGTAACATCTGTGTAAAAGCACTGACCTGTGGCCATCCTGATGTTTCTTTGAGCTCAATATGATTTGAACAATGAATTTTGCCTTAGAGCTGAAAACTTGTTCCTTATAGTTCCTTTAAGCCTTAAAAAAAAAGAAAATGTCCCAGGTCTTTCCCAAGTCAAAGCTGGGATGGGGTTTGTTTACAAGCTGCACTTCCAAAATAGCTTTAGGAGTGGTCATGACAGGCACCTAACCTTAGGTAATATGGTTCCAGTAATCAATATTCATTTTAATTGGCCATTCAGTAATTAATATGTCATACCAAGGGAGTGAAATTGTATATCAATTTCATATAAGCTACTGTTATGATTTGTTTTGTTTATCAAAGTCTTTTTCAGGCCTTTAGTTTCATATTTGTTAAGTGCACATTTTTTACAGCAGGTTCAGAATTCAGAGCACCATGCAGAGGTGGTTCTCTTTATATAGAATAATTGTCTCAGTATAGAAAGATAGCTGGTTTTTTAAAATCATCCATAGTTGTTTTTATTATTTTTATTATTTAGAAATAATATTAGCCAGCTTCACTAACTCAGTTAAAAAAATGGAGGACTTCTGTAGTAATATCAGGCAACCAAGATGGGATGATTGCATTGCATAAAACAATTGTGAGCTAATGATGCCATCTGATGTTCCAGTTTTAAGATCCTAAACATCCTAGATATTTTATTTATATCTGTCGTTCATTTTGCTAATGCTAATATCTGAGATTGCCTTCAACTTCTCCCTTAATTTACAAAAAAATGTGTTAATTAAAACTTGTTTTTTCCCCCATTACCTTACATTTAGGCACAAATGAACCGGAATACATCTAGTAAGTTTGTCTGAACTGGTTTCTATCAGTGACATTTTCTTATGATTATATCAGTTTAAATGTCTTTTTTAAAATAAAAATAGATTTGTGTAAACTGTGTGCAAATGTATAAATAATGTGAGTGCTGGATAATTGAGTTTCCTTCTATATTAAGAGTATTCAAAGCAGTTTTCCCCCCAACGTGGATAACTTTAAAAGGATATATCTTTTGCCACTTGCCCAAAATATAGATCTAGGCAGTCCTCAAGTTACGACAGTTCACATAGTGACAGTTCAACTTTACAACTCACACACACACACACTGAAAGTACTTATGTCCCAGTCGCAAAGGTACAGCACCATGGTGGTTATTAGCCCTTATGACCTATTGCAGAGATGCTGCAACGTGTCCTCTGCTTATTCCCCCCCCTTCTTGCTTCCTGGGTCCCCCCAGGCATTGGATCTGCTTTGTTAGGCCACAGGATTCCACCTGCACCTCCCCACTGCATCACCAATTGCTCACTTGCCTTTCAGAGATCTCCAGAGCTCAAGTTGTCAGGGCTGGAAAGAAAAGAAGGAACAGGCCGGTCAGAAAAGCCACCATTTTTTTCTCAGCTATTTACCTTTTGTCATTAGACGCTAGCCTTCCCCTCCACCTCCCCCGCCCCATTAACTCCACTAGTCTTACATTAGCACAGTTAATTGTGGGGGAAAGAAGGCATACAATCCATAGCAAACCACTCCTTCCTCCAGGCTTGTGTGATCATGTCCTTGCACATGCTCCCCCTCTCTGCAAAACTGCTTTTGCAGGGAAGGGGAAACATGCACAAGGATATATCCCTGCACTAGGTCCACCCTGAGGTACCCCATGCATACTTAATGACCTGTGCATTCGATTAACAAATGTATTGGGGAGAGCAGGGATGGGGTTTGTTCATTTAATATGATTCATTTAACATTACGATCATAATGCCTTTAACTTGAGGACCACCTGTATATAACTTAAATACAATATTTGTTTAGTGGCACTGTCATATTAGGTGACATAAAGGATACTTTGGAAGATTCTGACACTGGAAAATGAATTACACAATAAATCTTTAAGTCTATATCAAATTGAGAAAGTGTCTTCTTCAAATTATGATGAATTATAGTACTTTAAATGGGCAGAGAACTACATGTATCGTTCAGGTGATTTTCTTAAAACCCAGTAGGCTGTAGCTGATCAAATTTAGTCTTCATTAGAAGAGGAAGGAGAACTTATAAAACCTATACATTTTAAATTTATACTCTTACATATTTAAAGGGTAGAAGTTCATTCCCATATAGAGCCAGAGTAGACAGGATATTTTAATCTATGATCAAGCCATTTCTCAGATGGTAAATTCAGATCAAAATGTACCCTGAAGGAAAGGTTTTTACCATTTTCTTCATTGATATTTGTAGCTGCTATTTTCCCTAATTGATGGGGAAGGGAGGTACTTTTTAATTAAAACAAGCAGGACATTGCTTCTAAAAAAATTTCCAATTCTTTTAACAGCAATGGCCATTTCCCCCTCTTAAGTAATTAAGTAGCCTGTTGCATCTATACTGCATCTGTGCTGTGTTTGTGTGTGAGGGGGTGTTAGATACAGATATATAGATATATAGAATCCTCAGGAACTAAGCAGGGTCCTTTGCATGCATGTTACCTGTGTGTATTATGTGTATGAATGTGTTTAACTCTCTGCTCATGCCGTATTTTCTACATGTCTGTATTGAGAAGCATGAGGCAGACTGCATATGCTCTGCTCTGAGTTACATGACCAGGAGGGAAGGGTTGCCAGTATTCCAAGTGATGCCCAACTATTTTTCCCATAAGAGTGCCTGGAAAAAATTTTTCTAGTATGCTTTTCTCCATAGCCTCATTTTCAGAGTTTTAACTAGCGATTTTCAAACTTAACCTTTCCTTTGTTAGTTTCTTCAACAACACCAAATTTTATTTCATTTTATTCTAGTTTTGGAAAGTTACCCTACTTGACAATCCTGGGTCCTTTTCATAATCTATGTCGAACATTCTGTTGGGTTAAAAAGAATAGCTAAATATGAAAGGCATATACAGCATGATTCACAGGATTTTTTTCTTTTACAATCCTTTAATACTCCCCTCTTGAGTCGTGTGATCAGGACAGGTTGAAGGAATATCTTACAGAGAAGGATTTGGCAAGATTTCAGTTCATTCCCCTATTGCCTCCCATTTTTCTAAAATCCCTCAGATTTGGCCCAGCATAATTTCCAGCACTCTTGTTAGGTTGAAAAGAATAAAAATGTCACAAGTGGAAAGGAAAACTTAATCTAAATGCCCCTCTCATACTTCTGATCATTTTTAAAAATTTCAAATTGCCAAAAGCTACATCTCATCTGATTTACACCTTGTTCAATACAAAAGTTTATATACTACTTACATGTTGAATTTCCAAGGGGGAAAAATATTTCAACATAGTAATTTAACACATTTCTTTTTCCAGGTGTTAGTTTCTTTATTGTTAATTACTTCACTTCTAAAAATCAAGTTTGTTGCCATTTTGATATGTAACCTGGGATATCAAGGGAATTCAGCAGTATCTGAAAAGCCAAAGGTTTTAGATGGTTTTTGTTTGTGTAAGCAAGGGATTACTGCTGATTCAGTACACATATGAAAGGTTGTCGCTGTTATATATGAACACAGAATCAATCAATCTAGAAGTCAAAGCTTCAGTTTAGATTAATATATACAATAAATTGCCTTTCAGTAAAACTGCCATGTAAAGGTTTTTGCAACCTGTATTTATTCATTGCATTGTTTTGTATCCCACTTCTTCCATTGAAGTTATATACATACGTTGCATTTATGACACATAATAGATAAATTATAAATGATTCCATTTAACATTGTAATCAATACCAGATCTAGAGAAAACAAAACAAATTATTTAACTTTTGGGGCTGCCTTTAGATAGGACAGTTAGATGGTCTTATGTGAAAGAGGATACAATTTTGCTGGCAGGGATCTGGTGCTGTCCTTCTTGTTCCTAGATAGAATATCCCCCATATGAGAATTTGTATTAGATAGGAAACACATCAGAGCAAAATATGATAAAACCAAATAATTTAAATTGTAATACATATCAGTTTTTATTGAACATTTGAGTGAGTTTTTGTTTTCACTTTTCTCGATTGGTATTGTGCTTTTTATAAAAACCTGGCTGATTTTGTTAATTAAATATTTTTTTAACAAATATATCTTTTTAAATAGGTGAAGAATTAACAAAATCAAAGTTTTCTGCTTCATCTAATGAGTAAGTTTCATATTTGATATTCATGTTTATTGGAAAGGCATTGAATATTATTTTGCAAGATTTTTTCCAGTTTGCAGCATTCACAGCTTGATTTGATATTACAGTTTAGACATTAGCAAACATGTTTTTGATTTTTCATTTTAAAAATTCAGTCTTTCATTCTGCTTTGTTGTTAATTTGTGTTCAGATTGCAATAAATATATGCGTACATTGAGTTACATTTTATATTTATTTTTTTAACCTTTGCTTATATTCATACTGAAAAACAGAAACTTATAATACCAGCACAATAATAATAGTTATAGTGAAAAATAACTAGCTGTGTTATAGTGATTAATCATTCGACTGTGTAAAATATAAGCTTAACACAGTTCTTAGGTGAATCTGTTTTTCCCATTGATTTTGCTTGTCAGAAGATTGCAAAAGGGGATCACATGACTCTGGGACACTGTGACCATCATAAATATGAATTAGTTGTCAAGCATCTGAATGTAAATCAAGTGACCCCGGGGATGCTGCAACAGTCATAAGTGTGAAAAGTGGTCGTAAGTCACTTTTTTCAGTGCTGTAACTTTGAACGGTCACTAAGCGAACGGTTGTATATCAAGGACTACCTGTACTTCATCACTTTTTTCTTTTTCGGGGGGTGGGTCATCAAGTTTTTGACACCTTGCTAGGCGACTGGTTGTACTTGAATATTGTCATATCCTAAAAGTGGTACAATGTGTGAAAAGGTTGAAAAGCACTGATATAGAGCCATGTGGCAGCAATATTATTATTCAATCATGCATATGGTTCCTTATCTTTGTCTGTACAAGTAGGCCTTCTGTCTTCAGACACAAGAATACACTAAGACTCCTAGAAGTTTAACACTGTTTAAAGTAAATATAAATTATTTTCTTGCTTTTGTAAGATGGCAAACTTTTATTATAAACAATTACAAGTATTGTTTTCAAATACACTTCGATCATATAGAACAGTGCTTTTCAACCTGTGGTACGCATACCACTGGTGGTAGTTCGGCACCTGGCAGGTGGTACGCATATGACGGGTTGAAAAGCACTGTTAACAAAAAGTGTAAAAGTGTAGCGGGGAATGAGCTGAAGCAGCAGCAATGCCGCACTGGCCTGTGGGAAAGTCAGCTGGAGTTTCCCTATCAGCAAATCAACCCCAAGGATAAAACACCCAGACACAAACTGAGCAATGTGGTCTATGCAGTACAATGCGGTGAACCATGTGCAGATCTGTACATTGGGGAAACAAAACAACAACTTCATAAGTGTATGGCACAACATAGGAGAACAAACCCATCAGGACAAGATTCAGCAGTCCACCTGCACTTAAAAGACAAAGGTCACTTTTTCGAAGACAGCCAAGTCCACATTTTGGACAGAGAGGACCGCTGGTTTGAAAGAAGGGTCAAAGAGTCCATCTATGTCAAAATTGAATAGCCTTCTCTCAACAGAGGGGGAGGGATACGACATCATCTATCTCCAGTCTACAACACAGTCCTTTCAACAGTTCCAAGAAGGCTCCACACCCATTTGCACTAGTCAGGTGACCCTGATGACACAGATAAGCCTCTAGGTGGCAGCAACGACTCTAATGAATGGAAAATCCTCTGCAAGGAATATAAATCCTTCCATTCCCCACCATTCAGTCAGAGCTGAAGAAGGCTCTTGGATGTGAAGTGAAACGTCTTCAGAGAGAGAAAAAAAAGAAAGTGCAGTTGCCTCATGAAAAAGCACCTTTGGGGTCTCCAGGAGAAGCTAACTTCTGCTCAAACCTCTTCGCCGTTCATCACAAAATAATTTGGGTTTTTCCTATTTAGAATCCTATCTAATTTCAGGGCAGAATTTTAAAACAGTACTGAACAGCAATTTATAGTTAACAAATTTATCTTCATTTATCGATGCTTATCTTCCTAGAAGTATCATAAGAAGCTGTTAGTCCTACAGGGCAGTTCAGATCAAGGAACAGATGCTGCATTGACCTAAGAGAAATTCTTCATGTGAATTGCATTTAATTAAAATTTAATTATTTTACTTCTATTGTTTTTATATAGTAAATTGTTTAAGAATCTTAGCAATTTAGTAAATTATTTCAGTGTATTTTAAATTTGCTTAAATGTTACAGTTTTATAAAGTTCAATTTTATTTTTATTCTAATTATCTTAAAACTGTACTCAATTGTATTTTGATCACCTACCATAATAATAACATTAACTAGCAAACTAACAATAAGTTTCTGTAGTTGTTAATGAATTTATGCACTATTAATTGTAATTGTCCCAGATACGGTCGTAAGATGACCCTGGGAGCATGGGACAATTTTGCAGTAACCTGTTGCTTTCAGATACCAATCCTGATCAACATATTACATTATCAAGTTCTGTGCAGCAGTACTCAAAACTCATCTGATAAAATTACCTGTGTCTGGGCCTCTATAAATTAGATTTAATGAGCATCTAGTTCTGCCATATTACAGTGCCTTATAAGTTGATATAGCTTTCCACAAATTATGTATGCTTCCCTATACCCATCTAAAGCTTCTACCCCTTCTTTTTCATTCTGTTAGATTCTTGCTTTAAATTTTTAATTGAAGTATCTTTTTTATTTTAGTTTTACTCTTGATGTGTGTTTTTAGATTCTATGTGCTTTTTAATGACTGTATCCTTCCCTCTTTATGCTGGCACATGACTGATAACATTTTGATTGGTTGATTGGTTGTAGTAAGATACATTTTATACATATGTATACTTTGAACTTATTTTCTAAATATCTTGTCCATTAGGAAAAGTAACAATGACCTCTTGGCATGGGACCCACTCTTTAGAAATTCTGGTGATTCATCTTCCCTGACCTCAACAATGTCATCTTCTTCATCTGGTAACATTTCAATCTATGAAAAATTGAAATTATGCTTGTTTTTTAATAAACACTTATATTGAATGTGTGCTATATAAAAGTATTATAAAATACACTAGCAGTCATTCAGATCTGTACTTTTTCATGCTAACATAGTTCTTTAGAAGAAAGAGAAAGGTAACTCTAGGAATTTTTTTATATTTTCTGTAACTTCTAAACATGATAGTCTCTCTTTTCAAAGCTGTCTTTTGATAAAAGCTCTTGCACATGCCATAATGCTATCAAGCATTATTTCAGATGCACAGTAGACTTTGTGAATTATTATTTATATATTTAGAATACGGCATAAAATCTCGGGTGGAATGGAACAACTCGGTATGGCCACTCCATGCGGCCAGCTCGCCACATCCATGTCACTTCTGCCAACTCCCTGCTACCAAGTTGTCGCAGGATAACTCAAAGGGCCAATTCACTGCAGGGACAGTCACCACGGGCAACCTAAGGGAGAGCCAAGCAGGTGGGCAAGCGAATGGATGGGCAGAACAGTGGCTGTGGCGGCTGAGGACTTCCCATTTTCACAGTCCCTGCTGCTGCGGTGAGCTCCAAGCCATGCGGTAGCAGTGGGCGGGGAAGTGATGGAGGCCAGGCGCATCCCATTTTCATACCCGCTGTCACCAAATGGTCCAGACACCACTGTCACTACTGAATGACCCGTAGCGGTGGCGGGGTGTGTGAAAATGGCCTCCCAGGCTCCACCAACTCCCCACCACCTACCCCAACCACCACCACTGCCGAATGATCCAAAACTCAATAATTTTAACTTGAGTAGTAACTATTTCTGCAATTTTATTATAATGTGATTCATTAAAACTCTTTATCGATGCTTTACATATACAATAGCTATAAACAGGATAATGGATTTTTTTCACAGTTCATAAGCTATGGATAATAATTTATAGTAATATACCTATGGTACCTACGTTGAACTATTTTTTAGTTTAGCCGTTTCCTGACTTTTAAAATACTGCTAAATTAATCTTAGATTTAAATATTTTTGGAACAATTTGCTGTTATTTACTAATTAATTGTACAAACAGATTAATATTCTGTAATTGCCTTCCAGGAAGACCAACAACTCCTCTTTCAGTAGGAACATTAGTACCTCCCCCAAGACCAGCTTCTAGACCAAAGTTGACTTCAGGGAAACTCAGTGGAATTAATGAAATTGTAGGTTCATTACATCTTAAGACTAATGATCTTTACTTTCTTAATCATAGCATTGTTAATTTGAACAATAAGTTAATGTTTTTGAATTTTGTTTGTCAGCCAAGACCATTCAGCCCTCCTTTGACCTCCAATTCCAGTCCACCTCCCTCAGCCCCTTTGGCACGTGCAGAGAGTTCTTCCTCGTTATCATCATCTGCTTCACTAAGTGCAATAAATACACCCACCGTTGGTAAGTTATTGTCTGCCACTATTACCTTCACATCGTTTTTAGCTTCTGAAAAAAGATTCCTTATTATTTATAAAGATTTATATGCCACCTAGCTTCATTGTCTCGAGGGACTGTATAACTAAATGGATAATGTAGCATCCAAGCACTCACCCATTCACCCAATACAACAAATCTCTCATAAATCAAAATCAAAAACTATCACCAGAATGAAAATCAATTTTCAACAAAAAGATAGGCAATCCCTAATGTCCAAATGTATATTGAAACACTCCTGCTTTTTTCCCAACTTCCCAAAACAGTAATTACAAGACTGAAAATCCAAACAGAATGATTTCAGGTAATGCTATTTTTCTGTCTCCACCTAACTAGATCTCAATGATTCATACCAAATCTATCCATTTTACCATCACTAGAATATAAACACCCTTATCGTAGATGGATATGGTGTTTTTCAGGAGCAACTAGACACCAAGGCTCCCAACAGTTCAATCACTTGGGCTTACAGAAGGTGAAACTTGCATCAGATATAATAGAAAAAGGTCCACATTTTAGAACTTACAAACATCCACAGAGAACCACTGTATTTCATTATAAAACTGTTGTGTGGGGAAAAATATTTTTATAGTTTATTATTATGACCTTATCTTACTTTGATTTTGGAGTTATTGATTCTGAGCTCTTTTTCATAAAAACACATAATAACCCTAATTCTAATTTCGATATGACATTTAAAAATATTTTTTGCAATGAATTTCCATTAATTAGTGAGGTATTTTGAATTCTGCATCAACGTATACATAATATTTAAAAACAAATGTCATGAAAAATGTAACTATAGAGTTAACAATTGTAGAGTTAATATTATTTAATTGAAGCCTTTACATTATGTATTCTAGGAACTTCACGTGGTCCTAGCCCTATCAGCCTAGGAAGTCAAGATACGTTGCCTGTTGCAATAGCCCTAACTGAATCTGTAAATGCCTACTTCAAAGGAGCAGATCCCACAAAGTCAGTATAATTGTAATTCATTTTGCATTTAAAAATCAGATAAGGTTTCCTTCTTAGTTTTGAGCAAATTTTGAAACTTCAATACATTGATATATTTCAGTAAATATATTAGTAAATTGTGTCACATTTTTAAACAACTGTTGTATTTTGGGAACACGTAACTACTGCAGTATTTTCATCTCTTTTGCTCGACTATTTTATAGACCTTTCAGGTTTACTTTTTTAAAAAATCCCTTTCAACAAAATTCCATCAAATGCATTTTCTTTATATACTTACTGTGGACTGGACTTCAAGCAAAATGTCCTTTCTGTAGAACTAACCATTCCACTCCCCCAAATTCTGACCAGAACTTACCCTTGTCTTCTACAACTAAGGTAGCATTTGTATCTACTTGGCTGGAATGAATGTGGCAGGCTGTCTGCACCAGTGTTTTTTAAACTCGGCAACTTTAAATTGTGGGTTTCAACCAACATGCTGGCTGGGGAATTATGGGAGCTGAAGTCTACACATCTTGAAGTTTCCAAGTTGGAAAAACCCTGGTTTATAGCTTTCACCAAAGGTACAGAATGGCATTTGCAAGAATTCTATCTGGAACATTTCCAAAGATGGTGATTGTGCTTTGGATGCTCAGTGCTTCCTAAAAATAAGAGCAAAGTTGTTCTGAGCAGGTTTATGTGAGGAAAATTGGCTCCCCATTTTGCTTCACCTAAATTCTACAAGATAAGGCAGGGAACTGAGCTTAATTAATTAAAAATGGCAGCTAATACTTGCTTACAGTTTAAATGAATAAATGAGTTTATGTACATTTCAAATCCAATAATATATTTTACTGTGATTCCACTAATTAACTATAAAAGTAACACTTGTCTTTTTACATTTTTCTCTAGATGTATTGTGAAAATAACTGGTGATATGACAGTATCATTCCCAAGTGGGATTATTAAAGTCTTCACTAGCAATCCATCTCCTGCTGTGCTTTGCTTTAGGGTAAAAAACACAAGCAAACTAGAGCAGATTCTTCCAAATGTGCAACTCGTGTACAGGTTTTGTATCTTTTATTTATTATAAAGCCATAAATTTTAATTATCTTTATATAATTTCATTCTACTTGACTTGCAAAATATGCTTCTTTCATAAATACCCTTACATTGCTTGCATTTAAGTTTTATAATTTAATTAAAATTCATTTTATGATTGTGATTAAAATTAACTGTTAATTTCATAGTATTTCATTTTAGAAAACTGTTCTAAATAATTTTAATCCAACTTTCAAGATGGATTAAAAAATCCAGCTATGCTATGTTATGCTAAACTATGCTGTTATGTTATGTTACATTATGATATATTTATTGCTGTTCAACCTGAAATACTTTGAAAGGTTTACAGAATAAATTAAACATTATAATGCCTGATCCCAGACTTATAGTTTAAAAATATTTAACATGAAAAGGAAATGGTGAAAAAAATATGACAGTGTAGATTAGATAATGCTGTAATGTTCTTAAACATTATTGGCTCATTGATTCATAGTTTATTTTATAACTTCTTCAAGACTCATTATTGAAGTATTCCCTTTTCTATTCATTTGCTTTACATAAAACACATAAAATCATGATTTACTATAACCAAAACTGAGGCTATGTCCCAGAAACTCCTTTTTTTCTGCTTTGCTAACTTCATAGGGATAACGTGCAATTGTTCATATTTGATGGAAACAGTATGCAATAGCTACATAAGGGAGTGACTACCTCATGCTAGCTGCCTCTGTTCCTGGGTAACATGTTAAAGGATTTGAGAAAAATATAATTTTAATAGGAGCCCTGGTGGCACAGTGGTTAGAATGCAGTATTTCAGACTAACTCTGCCCACAGCCTTGGGTTTGATCCTGATGGGCTCAAGGTTGACTCAGCCTTCCATCCTTCCAAGGTCAGTAAAATGAGGAGCCAGATTGTTGGGACAATATGCTGACATTGTAAACCGCCCAGGGAGTACTGTAAAGCACTGAGGGGCAGTATTATAAGTGTAAGTTAGATTGCTATTATTTGATCAGCATTTATTGTTAAGTGCATTTGATTCTTTCCTTGTGATCTCTCTGGCATTATAAGAATGTATAGAACGTATATTGCGAACTTTTCAAAGCTAAGGGATTTATTTTGACTGTATAGAGCAGCTTCAGCATTCTTTGTGGTCTTTGAGTCACCACATTAGCAGAGATTTAAGAACTTCTCTATATTTGTCCTGAACTTCCTTTAAAGAATATTTCATATGAAATAGTATGAAAAACTGTTTTGTTTCTCTTTAACTTTTGCTTTTATAATTCTAAAGAGAAATGGTCTTTAAATTTGTCATTTCAACTTTCAGTTACAACCTTCCAATAAGGTCTTCAGGTTTGCTTGCTTGCTTAATCAATTAATTAATATATGGCTGATTAGTCACTCATTGGCAGACATTTTGTTACAGTAGTAATTTATGCACATTGATGACCATTCACTTTGCCTTTTGTCCTTGAAATTGTGTTGTAGATTCTTATGTGCACTATATAAAATAAAATTCACTAAATAGGAAATAAACCCTACTCCTAAGAAAAGAGTAGACAGTCACTTGTCTGAAATAGTATAAGTTCTCCTGCTCGAGCAGGGGGTTGGACTAGAAGATTTCCAAAATCCCTTCTAGTTCTGTTCTACTCTACTCTACTCTATTCTATTCTAGAGCTTTATCATGTGAGGAAATGCTCTGGGCTTCAGTGGCTATAACATACAGGTCTTGACACTTAAGGTTTAAAGTTATTCCTTCATTTTATTTTGTTATATTTATTTGGCACCTATCTCGCTGTGGGGCTACTCTAGGCAGCTTGGAACAATAAAAAGGAAGAAATGAAAAGAGTGTAAACAGAAGACATTAGAACAATAAAATAAAATAATGAAAAAGAACACAGCGCAAATACACGAATATGATAACCAAAAAAGGATGGACGGGTGGAGTGCAGAGAACAAGGGGAGACGTGTTATCATTTTCAATGTTAAAATTCATCAGTTTAACAGAACAGATTCTGTTCAAGATCTTTAAGATGGGTTTCTTTTCTTTTCATCTCTTTGCTAATCTATGACATTGTCAGTGTCCTACAAGACCATAACAAACATAAATTGCTCAACTTAGTCCCTTCCTTCACATCTAGAATGAAAAAAGTACCATAAACTATCTTCTGAAAAGTTGTTTTCAGTTCTAACCATGCTTGTTCTGTTCCATTCACAGCTGCCTCCCTGCTGTTCCTTGAATGCAGCTTGTTTCATTGGTATTTCATTCACCTTAAGCTTCTAGTCCTAGGCTTGAATTGGAGGGAATAGTCTCCATCTTAGATCATAATTGGATGGTAATCTATTCAATATTCCTATTCAGACCTGAACATTGTCATTTCCTGACTACAAGGACTCTCCAGATTCATATTGTTCTCTGATAAATAGAATGTCTATTCATTATTGGAATATACATGTTAGTGAACAGGTTCAGCTTAGGGCTTTCCATATTTCATCAACCAATACACCCCTAAAATCACAGATACAGAAAATTATTGTTACTCTGTATGTCTTTCATGATTCCAGCTTTACTATTTAATACTTTCAAAGCACTGTGATCAGTTCTTGGTGTATACATGACTAATTATCAGCATTATTTCAGCATCTCATTCGCTCCTCCTCACTCCAATGCTAAATAATATGTCTGATCTGGCTCCTCAGAAGGGCTTTTGCTGTTCTTGCTACTGAAGCTTGATCTGCTCTGTCATCAACTGGAGAAATTAGGCATTAAGCAGAATAACTGCTAATGTGTTAGGTTTAAAGGTCTTATCAGCTTCAATGTACCATAAATGGCCTCATTTTTCTTAGAATACATTCTGACAATTTCCTTGAAGCCATTCTACCACTACCAGTTTTACTTAAAGTTGGCTTACTTTGCAGATCTATAATTTTTTTCAGATAATTCAACCTATTGGCAGGGCATGAGAGAATAATGTTTCATCTTTTAGCAACTTTCCCTAAATTTTAGTGCAGTTGAAGCAACTCCATATAAGTGTTACCCATCAGCACACCTGGCATCAATTGACCGAGACATAAATTAGGTGGAACTTTGCTTTAAAACTGCCAGTCATCATAACCATATGGTGTACTATTAACATATTTTTGTGGGAGAAAATTTCTTTGTTTCTCTTTTATCTCCTTGACAACAAGAAAGAGTAATGTATGCCTTACTGAGCATATCTATTCTCGTAGCAGCAGATACAAGTAGTTGAACATTCAGAAGACTATATGTCTTGACATTATTTGATTCTGAAATGAAAAAGCACATTCCCATGAAAAGAAGGTTCTCCTATTTTTTCACAGCATCAGAGGAGGATGAGGGTCTCTGTCTAATTGAACACAATTATTTTGTCAGGACTGAAATTTCACATGGCTCCTCTTCTACCCCTCTTCTTCATTTTGAAGACTGTAGACTTCAGTGATGCCTACTTTGAGATTGTTACTTGATTGCAACATATAATTACTTTGGCATCAACATTACCACTTTTGTCTTCCTTTTAGCTGGATCAGTATTATAGTCTAACAAGGATCTGTTATGCTTTAAAAAAAACTACAACCATAATTATTTCCCCTAATTTAGGAGGTATCTGTCTCTGCATAAGGACATCTAAGGCATTTCACATTCCAGGAACTTAATGACAATGCCTTAATTTAAGACCAAAATAAAATGGCACGTAGAGAAAAAACAATTTCTGTATGCCAAGGAAAAGGAATTATAACTGAAAATATTTATCAGGAATAAAATTTTAAAAATGAAAAACTAATTTTTGAAAGTAAAAACTTTGATTACTGCAGCTTCCAGACTTTAGTCCAAAATCTAAGGGATACACTGGGGGAAAAGTACAATGTTCTTGTCATGGTTCCAACAGATGAAACTCTTCAAAGAATTTTGAGGCATTGTTTACCTTAAAGAATCTTTATTCGAGTAGCATGGCATCAGCACTTACATGGTCAAAGCCAAAATCTGAATTCCCCTCCCCTGAACACAGAGTATCAAAGCACAATTCCCTCCTCTAATTAACAGTCATAAATCACATTCTCCAATTAGTTTGAAATGCAGACCTTCTCTCCAGTTCTCCAACCCACCATTTCTTATCTCTTATTTCAAACAGCCTTGAATCATGCACTACTACGATATTGTTATGTCTAATTCCCATACACATTCTATCTCCTCCCTCCCCCAGAATTATCTAATTCTAACTCTAAGAGTAACACATAAGTTAAAGAAAAAGGCTGCCTCTCCATATATTGTGAAAGCAAGAACATTCAATGTTAGCAGCATTGATGTTCGGCCCCTCCCCTTACAAAAAGGACAGATCCTGTAATGTAAACAAAAGCATATATTAGGGACTGTCTCTCGGTTTGTTGGGGTGCTTCTTATAAAACCTTTTGATGAGTCTGTCGGCTTTCACATCGCTAGATTTCACCCAACTAGCTTCAGACAGCGAGTATCCCTTCCATTGAACTAGGTACTGCAATTTCCCCTTAAAAATTCTAGAATCAAGAATACACTTTATTTCATAGTGAGTCTGACCTGCCACTACGAGGGCCCTGGTGCGTTCTTAGGGGGAGGTCTTAAAGTGGAGCCCCAAAAAGGTTTCAGCAAACTGCAATGGAAGACAGGGTGAACTCTCCCCAAAAGCCTTGGGAGTTTCAATTCTACTGTGACCGGGTTGATGATCTTTACGATGGGGAAAGGCCCCAAGAATTTCGGTCCTAATTTCTTACTGGGTAATTTGAGGCATAAATATTTAGTCTACAGATAAACCTTTTCCCCAACTTGGAAAGTTCTTTGGGGAGCCCTCTTTTTATCTGCCTGCTTTTTATAGGTTTTGGAAGTCTTTTTTAAAGCAGTTTTCGTGGTTCTCCAAACTTCTTCCCACCCCCTCACCCATTGATCAAGTGTCTGGGAAGCGGAGGGCACCTGAGGATATTCAGGTATTGGGTGAACTCTTTTCCTGTGGCTATTCTGAAAGGCGTGCAGCCAGTGCTGCTGTGAACAGATTTATTGTAAGCCACCTGTGCGAAGAGGAGGAGGTCGGTCCAGTTTGTTTGTTGGTATGAAACATAACATCTGAGATATTGCTCCACCATTTTGTTAGCAGATTCCATGGCTCCATTGGTAGCTGGATGAAAAGCAGATGATAAGCCTTGAGATGATCCAATTAATTTAAGAAAGCTCCTCCAAAACTTAGCTGTGAACTGCACCCCTCTTTCCGATATTATTCGCTTAGGTAGATATGTTTCAGGAACAATTTAGTCAGTCATTGGGCAGATGGGAGTCCTTTCCAGGCAATGAAATGAGCTTGCTTCAAAAACAGGTCTATCACAGTCCAGATGACAGTATTTCCTCTACTTTCAGGTAGGTCTACTATAAAGTCTGTAGCTATTTCTTCCCATGGTTGAGAAGGGTCTGCCACTAGCTGCAGTAATCCAGGGCGGGGGGGTGTTCCCTGGAATTCTTTTCAAGGTGGCAAATACAGTAGAACTCCTGACATAGTTTTTTCCACATCCCGTTTTAGCTCTGGCCACCAAAACTGCCGGTGGATGAGATGTAGAGTTTTTTAATATCTAAAGCGTCCAGCCTGTTTTACATCATGGCTGTGTTTGAGAGCATTAAGACAGAGGCAAATGCAGTCCCCCCCCCTTGTAAGCCAAACCATCCCCGCATGTTAGGGATGTTTGATTGTCTTTAAACTGTTGATTCATGAGGAGCTCTTGTTTTATTTTCTTTGCCCCAGGGTCATCAGGGTTAGGGGTCCTGCGAGGCTTGAGTTGAGTGGCAGTTTGTGGATTGGAGATAATTGCCTCATTAACCTCTTCGCATTCGCTTTTGTACTGGGGCAATCTCGATAACGCATGAGCTAGGAAGTTTTTTCCTCCTGGTATGTACTTTAGAGTGAAGTTGAAATGGTTAAAGTACTGTGCCCACCTCACCTGCTTTGGGGACAATTTGCAGGGAGTTTTCAGTGCTTCTAGATTTTTGTGTTCTGTCCATACTTCAAAAGGCACCTTGCTCCCTTCTAGATAGTGTCGCCAGTTTATAGCCCCCACCTAATTGCCAATGCCTCCTTCTCCCAGATTGCCCATCTCCTTTCGCTTTCAGTAAATTTTTTCGAGGTGTAGGCACAGGGTTGTAAGACTCCACTTTGGTTCTTTTGCAGTAATACAGCTCCAACAGCCACGTCGCTGGCGTCAGCTTGAATTACAAAGGGCTTTCCTGGGCAGGGGTGTTTTAGGACTGGTTCAGCAGCAAATAGTCTTTTTAAATTCTCAAAAGCTGTTGTGACAGCCCATAGTCTATGCTAGTGGTTGGCTCAGTCGCAACTTCCCTCCTCCTTTGCCTGTTTTGAGTAGTTCTGTCAGGGGTAGGGCAATCTCGGCAAAGGAGGGGATGAATTGACAATAGAAGTTGGCAAAACCTAGAAAACTCTGGAGCTGTTTGCAAGTCTTTGGGGGCTGCCATTCTATTATAGTTCTCACTTTGGCTGGGTCCATTTCAGTGCCCTCGTTGGAAATTCTGTAGCCAAGGTAATCTAATCGGGTCTGGTGAAATTCACATTTTGACAATTTGGCATAAAGCTTCGCATTCAATAGTTTCTTTAACACTTCTCTGACAAGCTTTATATGATCAGTCATATTTGTGCTGTATATCAGGATGTCATCAAGATATACCAGAACCCCTTTGTATAAATGATCATGTAGGACCTCGTTAATCAACTGCATGAATACAGCTGGGGGGCCCTGTAGTCAAAATGGGATGATTTTGAACTGGTAGCTTCCCAAGGGGCAGTTGAAAGCAGTTTTCCACTTGTCTCCCTCCTTTATTCTCACCCGGAATATGCCTCTCTCAGATCTAATTTAGTGAAGACACTCCCCTCACCCGAATCCTCAGTGGCAGACGATCTGGTAGCTCTCCACCGGTCTGGGAAATGCGATATGCAGGAATCCCTTCGTGGTAGCTCAACCTCGTCTGCCTTTGAAGCCCTTGAGGGTGGCAAGGCTGTCTCGAGGAGTCTCCGCTGTGCTGGACCCAATCTGACAATCAGATCAGCTGTCCTAACGGCTTGGGGTTTGCCCCCAGCTGGGAGGCCTGCAAAAGTTCTTTCTCCACCAGCGTGCTGGTGCTGATCTGGTGTGCTGGCTGTCGCTTCCCCCCCTCCCCCAGGGTAGCAGCTGCTGCCGGGATGCTAGCTTCAGGCAATTTCTCTTTCTCCATGATGAAATCTTCCCCGAATCTTTGCCAGCTTATCCCTCAATGATAGGGACAGTGACTGGGGCTCGGGACCCCTAGATAGTTAGGAAAGATGGAGATTTTGGCTTAATGTCATGGTTCCGACAGATGAAACTCTTCAAAGAACTTTGAGGCATTGTTTTATCTTAAAGAATCTTTATTCAAGTAGCATGGCATCGGCACTTACATGGTCGAAGCCAAAATCTGAATTCCCCCCCCAACACAGTATCAAAGCACAATTCCCTCCTCTAATTAACAATCATAAATCACATTCTCTAATTAATTTGAAATGCAGACCTTCCGTCCAGTTCTCCAACCCGCCATTTCTTATCATCTCTTATTTCAAACAGCCTTGAATCATGCACTACTACAATATTGTTATGTCTAACTAATTCCCATACATATTCTACCTTCCCCCCCCCAGTATCATCTAATTCTAACTCTTAAGAGTAACACACAAGTTAAAGAAAAAGGCTGCCTCTCCATATGTTGTCAAAGCAAGAACATTCAATGTTAACAGCATTGACAGTTCTCTTTTTTGCTGCAAAATAAGCTTAGTTAAAAACAACATGTGTTTCTGAATTATTTGTGGAAATAGCTCTGGAGAAATAATCTACAATTTGAATTGCGACCTGAAGATGCAACTGCTGAAATAAATATAGAATAAGATTGTAGACCTTTAAAAAAATCATACCAGAAATACGGAACGTGATTCCACAGGGCTGAGTTTCTATACTAAATGGAAATGCAAACTCACAGGATGTGATGACCCAGGGCACAGCACAGAGGCAATGCAGTCAGCTGGCAATTCAAAACAATTCTTTTATTGCTCCAAATGCTCCCACGTTTGCTGGCAAGCCTCCAACACAAAACACACACACACACACACACACACACACACACACACACACACACACACACACACCCCTTCAGCCAACTCTGGCTGAAAATAGGTTCAAATATAGTCTGATTAGCATAAGCAAGTACTCAAGGCCATAGAAATAACAAGGAAGAAAACATAAACTTAATGAGTCTGTTTGGATCTTAGCTTGCCTGAGGAGTTTTTCAAAAGAGAGAATCCGAAATAAAGTCCGAGGTCTTTTAAACATTCAAGCAACAAGGTCAGTCAGTTCAATAGTCAGAGTTTCCAGGTTTCCAAACAGGAGTCACAGAACAAGAGAACAGCAACAATACCCAACACTCCAAGGATTCAGTGTTTGTTAACAACAAATGCCCCACCCCACAGCGTCTCCTTAAATCTCAATCCCCAGGTGTGCCTTGTGGAGTGGGGCAGGATGCTGTCCTCCCGAGTAATTGAGCCTGCCTGCGTTGTTCCCTCCTTCTCTCCACTCCCCATGTTCTAGGATCAGGTGGGGGTGGGCCTTGCTCATCGCCTGAACTCTGTCTCCCCTGTTCCAATCCTGAAGGGCCCTGGCCTGCCTCAGCCTGCTCTTCCCCACAGTCCTCTGAAGCCACAGACCCCTTGGCCTCCATAGGGCCCTGTTCCAGCTCCATTTCCTCCTCAGATTCCAGATTCAGGCTCAGACGGAGGCATGACACGTGATCAGCAGTGCAACTGCAATGAAGAAATCTCATGGACAAATTTCTTCATAAAGACTTCTAAAGATTGATTTTGTTCATCATTGTAAGGAATTTTTCAAAATTGTAAAATATTTTTACAAATAAATGACCTGTAAAGGGTCATTTTATCTTGAACATCTCAATTTATTTTAACGTCGTTTCAACATCTGTGGCATGTTTTTCCTCAGAATTTCTAAGCTAGGTGATTTTTTTTTATTGAAAAGTTTTTCAGTACATTTTATCTTTAACAAAACAAAACCCCTCCCAACCCCCCCTTCCCAACCCACCCCCAACACCTCCCTCCCTCCCTTTCCCCCCTCCCCGACTTCCCAGAGCTAAATACAAGGTATAAAAGTAAAAACAATCATAATCTACCATATGCAAACAACAATAAGCTATTAAATCTATCGCACTTTAACTCTTATAAAATGACTACAAGCAATATAAATATCACATCAATACTTATTCAAATGCTAAATGAAACTTTTTAGTCCCATATTTATTCTGGATATAATCAATCCATTTTTTCCACTCCACAATATATCTCTGTTGCGAATGGTCTTTCAAATACGCCAAGATCTTTGCCATTTCCGCCAGGTTAGAAACTTTTAAAGTCCATTCTTCTATAGTCGGCAGTTCTTCCTTCTTCCAGTATTGCCCTACTAAAAGTCTTGCTGCCGTAATTAAATTCAACATCAACTTAGTGTCCACAACAGCAGTATCAGTAATAATGCCCAGTAAAAACAATTGCGGACAAAACTTTATCCTTTTCTTAAATATCTTCTGCATATTCCACCAGATTTTAATCCAAAATGCTTTAACCTTTTTACAGGTCCACCATATATGAAAGTACGTTGCATCTTCACCACCACACCTCCAACATTTAGGCTGGTAGTTCGGATACATACTTGCTAATTTTTTAGGATCTAAATGCCATCTATAAAACATTTTATAAAAGTTCTCTCTTAAATTTTGAGCTTGCGTAAATTTTACATTTCTCACCCAAATCTTTTCCCAAGTATCCATTGTAATAACTTCTTGAAAATTCTGAGCCTACTTTATCATACAATCTTTAACAAGTTCTGTCTGAATCAATTTCTATCAGTGCAAGATATATCCTTTTAATATGTGCTTGACCCTTATTTCTAATTTGCTTTACCAAATTTTCATCAGTCATTGAAAAACCAATTTTCTGATCTTCTTTCCACCTGGCCTGTAATTGCTCATACTGAAACCAAGTTTGAACAATCTTTTCTCCTCGTAGAAAATTATACGGCTTCAAATGCCATACATTCCTTTCCAAACTATGTGATTTTTTTTATATGCACAATCTCTAAACCTTTTAATTCTATATTTTTTTTGATCTGGAACGTCCAGTTTGCTTCATCTCCCAAAAGTTTTATCAGTTTTTATCATTATACAGTCAGTCATTCTAAAACAGGGCTTTTCAACCAGTGGTATGGGTACCACCTGTGGTACATTGGCACCTGGCAGGGGAGGGGAATGAGCTGAACTGGTGGTAGCACCGTAAAAGCCTGAGCAAGATATGGTTGGAGCTGCAGGGCTGTCAGGGCTCAGCGGAAGTGCCAGGATCAGCACTTCTTCGGATCAGCTCCAGGATCCAGCTGGAGCTTGGCGCTGATCCTGGCACTTCTGAGCCCAGAAGAAGCGCCAATCAGCTGGAATGTTGCAGCATCTCCAGGGTCTTGTGATTTACATTCAGATGCTTGGCAACTGATTCATATTTATGATGGTCACAGTGTCCCAGGGTCATGTGAAGTAACCAAAACCTGCTGCAGCCACCCAGCAGACAGGGGGGGGGGGAATAAAAACCAAACACCCCACCCCACCCCAGCCCTGCTGCCAATCCTCAACAGAAATGCTCACAACAATGAAAACCTCAGACAGGAGGAAGAGCGGCGCCGGGCTCTTGCTTGGCTGTGGCTTGGGAGGCAGTTTTCTCAGTGCCATTGTAACCTCGAACAGTCACTAAGCAAACTGTTGTAAGTCGAGGACTACTTGCACTTCATCACTTTTTTTTTCTTTTTTTTCTTTTTTTTTCTTTTTTGGTCATCAAGTTTTTGACACCTTGCTAGGCGACTGGTGGTACTCAGATGTTGCCATATCCTAAAATTGGAACAAATGGGTGAAAAGGTTGAAAAGCCCTGTTTTAAAAAACTACAAATCAGAGCTATATAAGCAATTCTGTAGCCTTCTGCTGTTTGACTACTTTCAATAAATTCAGTTTTCAGCTTTTCTTCAACTTCATCTCTGAGAAACTGTTCTTGGAGAAAGAAGAGGTTCATACTAGCTTTCTTTGTCTTTTTTGGACAAAGTAATTTAAGCAAAGAAAGACATTTTCTACTTATTAAACATTTGGAGATTAGAGAGAGAACTCTTAAATTTAAGAAATCATAGATAAAACATTGGCATATCAAATCAGAAATCCTCAAGACGGAACTGATCCTTGCAATCATTTGTCAAAAACTCCTTGCATAATTGAAAGCCTTGGAACGTGTAGTTTATATATCACTGCTTCCCAAATCTAGGTAAATTACTCAAAATTGAGAGGACATGGGGGGTGAGGGTGGGTAATGACACATAAATATCCATTATCCGATCATGGATTGACTTAAATTGATTTAAAATGTTTTACCTAGTTAAAAGGAACATTTGATAAACAGTTTTGGATAATGAAGGAAAAAGTTTGGGAGCCACTGGATTAGATCATTTATCATTTCCAGTAGTTCCACTGCACAATATCATGACCATAGACTTTAAAGACTTTTTGATGAAAGTCATGTCATCCCAAGTATCAGGAGATGTACAGGTTTTGTACATAGACCAACACATACTTAAAACCCCATAGATAAAAATATATTATGCTAGAAATGATCTTTCTGCCCAAAGTGGTCATAAAATTTCATGTAAATCAGTCAGTTCTGCTACCATCTATTTCCTCTTTTCTGACATTGAATAGCTTTCTACTCTTGGACATACATCAGTTACATACTAGCTTTCCATCTGGTCTGTAGTAAGGTCTCTGTCATAAATAAATTCTGCCAGTCTCTGCATTTATTGCTTTACTTTTAATGATAGTAGTTTCAAGAAGCCATCATTTTTTCATATGATATTTCTAAGGCTTCTTCAACATAAAAGAGAACAGTATTATCTACAGCTGGGAATTTTCTCAGTCTTAGTAACATGTTCTCAACCATATATTTTTATCATGCCAGAGTTGCTGCATTCTTTTAATCATCTATATATATGATGCTCAGGGACTGCAGTGAAGAACAAATTATTCACCTAATCATTTTTAAGTATAGATAGATGCATATGACCCATTTTTTCTACCCTGTAAGAAGTCCATGTCCTGAGAAAAAGATTTAGGCCTCTATTGATCCCAATGTCATGGAAGAGAATGGGCAGAGTTACCTTCTACATTGCATGATGAAGGGTTGTTTTTTCAACAAAATCCTCAGCTTTGGAAGATTCCTAATGTAGGTTCTGCATAGGTGCATATCCCATTTTCAGTACATGAATGCAACAACATGCAAATAAGTCTCATATGGTACTTAATACTGCAGTCCCTATTAAAATGAGATATAGCATGCAGAAGTAATATATTGCCACAAACATTTCAACACAGCAATTGGAAATGATTATTCATATTTATTTCTAGTTTTTATCATTAATTGAACATCATCATATATTAAATGTGTTCTCAAATATTAAAAATGGTTTGCATATACTATATTATGATCATCTGGCATTATTCTCATATTGGAGAACAAATACTAAAGAGGAGAAAGATTACAGGCCACATGGTAGATTCATGGTAGAACATTGAAGTGCAGAATATCAAATTTATAACTTGGTCTTTAAATCAATACACTATACAAGTTCTTAATTTCATCTTAAAACAAATGGCAAAACGTAAATTATACCTCAGATGCATATTCATAATGTAAAGGCAGGGAGTAAGGCTACAGTTGATATTCAAATATATATATAAATTGGATAGAAAAAAATGGAAAAGAAAAAGTGGAGAAGAATTCAGCAGTTAGTGTTTTGTGTTAGTGTAAAGAGTTATACATAATATTATATTAAACAGAATTCTGCTGTATGCTGCTCAGTGTGCTTGGTGCATGCAGGATTGGGTAGTAAAATGTGTTCTTAATCTTTCAAAGTAATGTGTAAGAAAAGTTTAAATATATGTTTTCATGCCTGCATTTTGTTCACAGTGATCCATCACAAAGTGATTCCAGTGCAAAGGATTTTTGGATGGATATGCAAGCTGTCACAGTCTACCTCAAAAAACTTTCAGAACAGAATCCTTCTGCTTCTTATTACAATGTTGAAGTTCTGAAGTATCAGGTAATTTTTGTACTTTGGTGTTGTGAGTTGAAGATCTTAACTGGCATGAATTACCACCCTACCCCACCTACTAAACACCATATTTACTCAGATTGGTGTGTGCCTTACAGAAATAAGCCTATTGAATAATGACACAGCAGGTTAACATAGAGTCTGCATTTTTAAATTTGAAAACTTAATCAAGCTGTTTAACTAGCTGGTCAGCTAATCAAACAATCAGCTGAAGCAACCCAACTTAACCAGCATAAAAAGTTTAAAATCTTAGAGGATCCCTATGTTTGTTGATTTTATGTTGGGCTTTTGAGTGTAACCATCTTAGTAGCCTTAGGAGGGAAGATACTATCTGCAGGCTGAAGTAGGTCGAAGGATTACGTCATTAGGAGCAAATAGCCAGAGGTAGGCTGATCAGCTATCCAGTACACTGAGTTATCATCCAAAGCTGTCGTCAACACCACATCTCACATCACGTCTGATACTTTTGGAATATTCTGTTTGCTCACTTTGCCCTTTGCTTCAGATATTCATGTTGTGCTTGGGTGCAGGTTCATTGTTGCTAATTAGTAGCGTGGATTATTTTATGTTGCCAGAAGTAGTAAGAATGATTGGCTGATTCCTGAGCAGATACTTAGGAATCCCTAACATCAAAATGTTTTATTGTTCTCACTCCTGCTGATTTCTGCTTCATATTCCTTACAAGCAGCATGGCAGGGTCTTCAAGGTCCTTAAGGACCTTTATACTATACTGCATACTTTCATTGGTAATGGTGAGTTATTTGCTGATTCCTCCAAGTTACCAACATTGGCAGCTGTGGACTCAGATTTACTAAGGAGTCTGTTCCTTTTCTTCCTGTTACCCTCAGTCCCTGGGCTGTTAACAAAAGAGAGTGGGCTGACATGGCAAAAAAATCAGCATCATGCCGTTTCTGCTTCTGCTAGAGGAAATGGCAACACAGCACTAACCTTAAAAATACTCCATATGCCTCTGTCTCTTGACTTCCTTACCAGCAGATCTTGCCCTCCCTACATGAAATATGTCTTTATATTCCACAATCATGGCTTGGGAAGTAAGATTTCCATACTGTGGAGAAGATGGAAGTCCCCTAAACTTCAGGGAAGAACCATAAAATGATTGAATCAGAAAAGGGAGCTTGAGTTTGAAAAAAAGTTAGCATAGCATTGCTGTCTCATCTGTACACATAGAGTACTATGTAATTTGGAAGATTTTTTTTCCTAAATAAAAAATACAGTATTTTTGTACTAATGAGGATAATATCTTTTTAACTATAATGTAAAAGAAGGGACAGAATCTCTCTTAGCCAGTCTGCACAATGCACTGGTTTAAAACCACATTCAAAAGCACATTTAAAAGCTTCTGAAATAGAATATAGGGATGTGGTATCGTCTGAAACAGATAGTCATCCAGATACTGACAGACAGCAATGGTAATCCACTCCAATTCTAGTTGTTTGATTGTTAACAACACCCAATCTAAATTAGCAATAGACTACATAATGGCTCTCCAATCTGCATTGTATATTTATGTAACCCTAGAACAGACATGTCAAACACAAGGCCCGGGGGCCGGATCCGGCCCGCGAAGTGGTTTCATGCGGCCCGCGAAGCCATCCTGGAAACAGTGAGGGAACGGCCCCCACTGCCTTGGCCCTGGCCCAGAGACCCTCCTTCTGCCAGAGACCCTCAGATCTGTCCCACTCCTGCCCAGGCCCCCATAGGCACCCTTGATGCGAATGATGTAGAGCTGGCCACGCCCACCCAGTAGGCCATATGCACTCTAGCCACGCCCACCCAGTAGGCCACGCCCACCCTGGCCATACCCACCCGGCCCCCTGAGGGCAACCGCAATGCTGATGCGGCTCTCAATGAAATTGAGTTTGACACCCCTGCCCTAGAAGGTTCCAGCATCCCAAATCTATCTGCATCACTTCATTCAGTTTCAGCAAATATTAGCAGGGGTGTATTTATAGTATGGAGCAGTTAGCCTGATGGTATGTTAAAATATGTGGTGAAAACAAAAGACAAATTAATTAGAAGTTACAAAACAAGTCTAGTTATAGCACACAACTCAGCATGGAAGATTTGACCCTAGTCCTAACTACATCTCAGAGTGAAGCTGAATGCACAAAAAAGGTTCTCCAGCTGACCAGTGGTCATGTATCAAACATTATTTTAGGTATTCAGGGTTTTAAACATAAGCAACATTTTGAACTGAGTCTAGAAATGATTAACAACTGCTTAAAAAAGAAAGACGTCAGATTCTGAGAGTCCAGTTAGCAACTGAAAGTTGCTAAGAAGATCCAATAGGTTTAACAGAATCAACAAAGAATCAGGACTCCTCTTCACTAGTTCATAGTTTAATCATTTCCTCAGGCAATCAAAGCTATTAGACCCCAAAGAACCATCTGTGAAGCTTACAATATTTAACAATTTCCTATTACATAACATAGGTTAAGTAATAGGTTAAGTAATTCCAACCTAGGGCATTTAACTATACAATTATAATTAAATAATTATTAATACGAGTAATGAAAACATCTCAAAATCTGTATTTTTATGAAATTAGCTTTAATAATAATTGGCTTTTTAGTATATGAAGTGAAAAATGAACTTTGGAAGTCAATGAGTTTTTCAGGATTGATCCTAAAAAGTTGTTCAATTATTTTCAAAGGTATTGTCAAACGGTATCCAGTCTACACCTCTGAATCTTGCCACATATTGGAAATGCAATGCTAGCACAACTGATGTAAGAGTTGATTACAAATACAATCCAGCATCTATGGCAATGCCAAGTATGCTATCCAATATACAAGTCATCGTACCAGTTGATGGAGGTGTAATAAACATGCAGTCACTTCCACCAGCAAAATGGTAACTTTTTTATTATTGATACTGCATTAAATTCATATTAAGATACTTGTCCTGTCTTCTAAAACCATTTGTGAAATCCATTGATTGTTGGTGCTCGAAGCAGTTCTCATGGAACTGAAAGAGGGAAGTGTTGGGAGACCAGTGGGAACTTTATTATGGGGTAGATATTACAGAAGCTTGGTTGATGTACAAAAAGATATTTCCTCATTCCCACTCTTCTCAAGGAATGAAAGTGTTTTTATGTGACACTGAACTGTAAAGACAAGTTGAGATAACTGTTGGTTAGTATCCAACTTAACCAGCAAGGGCTCTTTTTAAATTTCTGGATCTTATCACAAGACTGTTGGTAGAGTTTTCTACGCTGTTAGGGCTGGGACCTATAACTACTTTGTCCTTGGATGAGTATAAAGGTGATTGAGATTCCATGCACCCATGGGCTTGTCCTAATTGATCTTAGTTTCTATGTATCTTGTTTATGATTTACGATTTCTCCAGTGTTGTGTGCCTCTCGGGTTTAACATTTGTATGAAGCTACTGGAAAAGATCTTCCACTAATTTGGGTTGAAATGCCAACACTATGCTGATGGTACTGAATTATACATCATCACCCTAGCCTTAATCAGAGATGCTTTGGAGACAATTAGTATTTGGAGGTTGCAAGGTCCTAGATGGGCCAAAACAACTTTAAATTCCATTCAAGCAAGACAGAATTCCTATTTGTGCAAAGATAACTCTGCTCATTGGCAATCCTGGTGATTTCTCTATAGAAGGGATCGTTACTCTCTGAAGGAACAAGTCCACAATTTAAGGATTACCTCAGACTCATGGTTCCTATTGAAACATGGCCAATATATTCCTCATTCAGCTAAGATGATGCACCAGTTGCAACCCTATTAAGACTGTGAGACCCATACCCACATTACCATCTACATCAATATATTGGGCCGCCTTTGATCATATCTTGGAAACAACATTAGTGCACAATCCAGCAATTAAGATATTAGGACTATATTTGTCATATAACACCAGTTATTTGGTTGTTTCATAGGCTACCAGTTAGTTTCTGAACCTAATCCATCACTCATAAAGCCATGAATAGCTTGGCTCCAGGTTACATTAAGGACTGTCTCTTCCGGGGGGAATATCTAAAATCTGTTCGAGGCTGGAGTCCGATGCATACTTGCATTATATTTTTAAGTACTTGAAAACTTGCCTAAGAGAATCGATGCACAGTAGCAGTATGGAGAACTGCCAATATATGATTTTTTTTTCCCTTATAGGAACTCAGAGCAGATGAAAGCTTTGTGGAAATTAGCTAGTATTTCAGAAAAATCAGAAAATGGCGGTAAGAAGAAATGTTTTAACTATTATAGATAAGAAAACTACCACTGGTATTTTGACAAAAAAATCAATTAAAAGCTAACACCATACTGTATAGTCTATATACAGAAATGGAAATCATTATTTTTCTCCCCAAAGATAGTTTTGATGGATTTTTTTTCATTGACACTATTATATTTTGCAATATTTTATTTATTTATTTAGAAAATTTATATGTCAAAACTGACATTAAGCCTTATCTATTTTTTCATTATAGCACAATAAATTATGAGTACATACTATGTTGAACTGCAGAAAAAAATAAGTTGTGTCAACTATCTCAATACAGAAAAGCCTTAAAAACACAAGAAAAAAATGAAGTAATTTAAACTACAGTCTGTTTAGAATGAAAAAATATGCTTTGATTCACCATATTGAAGTGAGATCTTCTTAACCATGTGAATATAGGTGTATGTAGATCAGGGGTGTCAAACTCGCAATGTCACGTGACATGTAGCGTATCGCAACTTTTTTTCCATTGCCAGCAATGGGATGGGCACGGTTTCACTATGACGCATCCGGCCCGTGGGCCGGCAGTTTGACACCCCTGATGTAGATCAACCAAGCAGACATTTGTACGTCAGTTTTGATCTGAGATTTATAGCAGATTGTTATCTACGTATATACACTTGTATGCATGAGCCACAATAAAGAAAGCTTGGTATAACTAGTCTTATGTATTTTAAAAGGATTCAAGAACAACTACAATGCCAATTAATACATATGCCAATGGAAACATGAGATTCAATACAAAATATATGAAATTACTCCAGTTAATTGAAAAGCCAAGTAAATTAAGAAATTATTATAAAATGACAATATATTTTGGTATAGAAAAATACATAATTATCAATACCTATATCTATTTACACACTCTGTGTTAAACATCAGCCACTGTTACGTTGCTGTAATAAAATTGGTTGATTGTGTTGGTGTTTTGCATCAATTATAATGAAGAATTTTAAAGCACTTTCAACATGAAAAGAAATGTTATTAGATAAATTTTTGTGGAGTTTTAAATGTATTTATCAGTCAAAGATCAGTTGTATTGTACTTATGCTAATAAGCAGACGTCTTTTATCATTTCTCTCTCTCTTCCCTCCTGAATAGGCTCTGGCTCTCTCAGAGCTAAATTTGACCTTTCTGAAGGGCCCAGTAAGCCAACAACACTTGCAGTGCAATTTATCAGTGAGGGAAGCACCCTTTCTGGAGTAGATGTTGAATTAATAGGCACTGGCTATCGGCTTTCCCTAATTAAGAAGAGATTTGTCACTGGTAAGAAGGATAATGCTCTTCTGAGGATAACCTCCTGTAGAGCTAATTTGTAATGTCTGACAATCATTGGTAATATAGAATAATAAGTGTAAAATTTTTTGTAATAGATGTTTGCAGTTAGATAACCCTGTTATTTGTTTGTTTGTTTATCAAATTTATAAGGCCACTCGCTTCACAAAAAGGTGACCCTGGGTTGTATGGAACAAAGTTGTTAAAATGTGTTCTACTTTTAAAAAATGTGTATACTAATTTTGCATCTTGATTAAAACGTGTGTGTGATATATGGGTAGTCCTCAACTTACGACCACATTGAGCCCAAAATTTCTGTTGCAAATTAGACAGCTGTTAAGTGAGTTTTGCTCCATTTTACAACCTTTCTTGAGACAATTGTTAAGTGAATCACTGTAATTGTTAAGTTAGAAACACAGTTGTTAAGTGAATCTGGCTTCCCCATTGACTTTGCTTGTCAGAAGGTCGCAAAAAGTGATCACATGACAAGGGACACTCTAACCATCATAAGGGAGTTGCCACGCGTCTACATTTTGACTACAAAATGGTTGTAAGGGTGAAAAATGGTCATGTCACTATTTCAGTACTGTTATAACTTTGGTCACTAAATAAATTGGTGTAGGTCAAGGACTACCTGTATATATTTATGTATACAGAGAGGGAATATATTAAACCTTTAAAAATCTACAATTTTGTCTGACTTTTGAGACCTAGCCAATTGTATTTTCTTCCCATTCTTCTGGCTCATTTAACAGTTCTATGCCCAGGAAACTCTCCTCCTACATGTAAGGGCAACAAAGGGCATAATAAAGCACACCAGGTTCCTTGGCTGCAACAAGCAGTTCCCAAGGATTCTTCCATCCTTGGAGCCTGGGAGGAAGTGAGAGGATTCATGCAATTCATGAAATCCTCATTTTAGACAGAAGGCTGGGGATCATGAGGACTGAAGTACACAGCCCATGATAGCAAAACATGTGGAGCCTGATTTTAAAAAAAATACTTTTCTATTAATGTTGTTTATTGAGATACTAACTGGAACTTTTTATGTCTTTCAGGACGGTATATGGCAGATTGCTGAACAGCCTGTTAAGAAAACTAGGTTATTTTCCAATGAATAAGAAGTTTATTCATTCTCTTACTATCTTTCCAACACTATTTTTAACATGCATTAATTTTTGAAAACACATTGCATAGTTTTGGAGTTTATACCCAACAAAATGCACTTTTGAAAATAAGTCAGTTTAAAAAATATTCTGTTTTGAAATAGCACTGAAATGAACTCCAACAATATAGAAAATCAGTTGCAATACTGGGAAACAAGATACTGAAATACTTAGTAGTAATGTAGCCTCAGAGCCAAATAGGAGTTATGTGTGGTATTTAAAGTGTGTGATGCTTTGTGATACCTTAAACAAAACTATATTTTAACTTTCTATAAATATTACTGAAGTATATTTTTCAATTTTCAATATTGCCATTCCATAAACAAAACAGTGGCAAAGCATTTTTTTGTTTTCACACTTGTATATTCATGTGTCATATCTTATTAGAGATTATCTATAAAAATAACTTTATTTCCATATATCACATAATTAAATGACCAGTGTTTTATAGCAGATGGTTTTTAAAAATGTAAAGTGCAATGTTTTTTTTAATTGCAATGTACAACAGAGTTATTTACTCCTGCCATTAGTTAACATGATGGGAGTTGTAATTTTAATTAATGCTGTAGATTATTTATTTTTATATGAAATGTGTAATGTTTGTGCCTTTTCAAAGCAGTGCCTGTCAAATTTTTATGTGCTTCTCATTTCTTGTTTTCACTATCTACATCTTCCAATTAGTAAACTTGAAGGAAGTAATTTTATGCTTACAGAATGGAAGAATCAATTGTGTTCTACCTTCCATGTACCCCTCAAATTTGCTAGGGAGGCTTTTCGGGACTTCTGGTGCAGATTTTGTGAGGTCATGAGGCATTTAAATGGGAAGGAGAAGCCAACCTCACTGGAAAATAGGCACAATTGGACATAACCTGGCATTTGGAAATCAAAAGAGAAAATAGCCTTTAAAATAACTTCTGTTGGGTTAAATGCAATAAATTCAGCCATTACAAAGGAAACCTTTTAACTTTTGTCAGTTACCATATAGTATCAACATTTAAAATATCACCAAAGATGTGTAAAATTCTGAAAGTACAGTAAATTTTAAAATAATAAAAAATGCTACACTTCTGAAAAGTGTAGAATTTCCCTCTTCTAGCTACAAAAAGCTGAATTTCATATGTTTTCAAACATATAGAATGAATTTAAGTGTTGCTTGTGAGCAGCGATGTTGTTTTAAAGATCTGTTTTGAGTAAAACAAAAATAATTACTGATAATTTCAATAAATATTTTATGACCACAAATTAAGAGGCAGATAATAGCCCTCACACAAAGAAAATGACCCATTAAGATAAGTTTAATACAAATCCTGTTTTTTAGAACTTATCTATATACCTTAAGAGATTAAATGCAAAAGTGAATAGTTATTGGGGCAGGTGAATTGTATGGTCAGCATTATCACAGCTTAAATACTTTTTCAAATTCTAGTTCCTAACAAAAGCATACATGAAAACCACTAACTCAGTGATAATACTCTAATGAATAAAATAGTGGATTAATATGTCAGTGTTCTATATAGCCACTAAATTTTGAGGAATCCTTAGCACACTACAAATAAAGCTAGATTTTTTTTATTGACATCAGAGTAAATGAATACCCAGGACATTTGTTTCCTCCCTTTTGTGAGACCATTAATCTCCTACAAAAGTGGAGAGAAAATATCAGTGATGTTTGGGGGTGGGGGAAATCAGACACCTGGGATGTGGTTGTCTTATTTTTAAAGACACATGGATCGATTATTTTCTTTTGTTTTGCTTTTAAAATTAAATAAATTTTGCCATCCCTTCATGTGACAGACACGATACCTTCAGCAGCCCAGTAACATTCATTCTTTAACTGGGATATAAATATCTCAGATACTACTACATTGTGACATTGTAATATACAAGATACTCTGGCTCAGGGGTAGGCAACCTCAGCTCTTTTATGACTCGTGGATTTCAACTCCCAGAATTCCTGAGTCAGCTATGCTGACTCAGGAATTCTGGGAGTTGAAGTCCACGAGTCATAAAAGAGCCGTTGCCTACCCCTGTCTGGCTCATCGGGATGGGAAAAAATGGCAGCTAAGCTTTTTTTTCCCCTAAGAAAAACAAAGCCACTATTTTTTATTTTCAACGCTGGCGCGTCACTCAAAATTCTTCAGTCTCACATTTTTTAACCAAAAATTAATCCAATTGTAAATGTTCTCAGACATAAACACAAATACTGAAAAGCATGAATAATTCATAGATTAATAACTAATTATTGAATTGCAGTCAGAAATTTGTTTTTACATATTTGCCTTGTTCTATAAAAATCTTAAGACTCCATTAGAGCACTACACAATGAATTTTTATACATTTTGATAGAATTTTTAACTTAAATTGGGATTTTATATGGTACAGACTTTTAATGGACTCTTAATTGTAATCTGCTTATGCAATCAACAACTGTCTGAACAGTTCAATGACTTGAAAGTCAGTCTGTTTTATCTTCCATTTTAACCATGTATTGTTTCTAATTTAGTGCTAAATTTCAGCACTTTCTAGCCTTTCTACCAAATGTTCTCAAACACACATTCACAAAGGGTGCAGGTTATAATTTTGAAGCCATTCAACTTTATATATAATTTTTTAATATCTATATCTAAATATAGATATAGACGTGTATAAATAAAACCTATCTGGTGGAAATGTCATGTAGCAAGCTGGATCTTGCTTGTTTATAAAGATATCGCCTTTGTAGCTGCCTCTTGGGAGAATCTGCAAACACAAATCTGAAGGGTCTGCAGGTTCTACAAACTGTAAATTAGAGCAATATAAATCTTATAGAAATTGTAAATACATCTGATCTTTTACAAAAATGTTTTAAAAATTGCACCTATAATAAACATGTAATATATAACAATCTGATTGTTGCTGTTTATATGCTTCCGTATAGTATCCTGAAGCACTGTCTTCAGATAAAATGTAATTTGATTCTGCTTCGCCATTAGAATTTATTCCTTTTCTACATATTTTTGAGCACTATTATGGCTATAGGTTTGTGAGCTTACTACTATCAGACAATATCGGTGCTCGCTGTCTGTTTTTTTAATTGACTAGTACCAGTATCAGAATGTAATAAAAACATAGTCTATTCCTGTTTCCTTTCACTGGTTTGTGGAATAATAAAAATCCTCTCATCCCCATTATATACAGAAAGAAATGGCTAAACTCTCACCACCCTCAATTATTTCTTTACGTGAATTTGTATCTCTTTGTGATTCAGGAAAACAATTGGAGGTGTAGCTACAAAAAGAATGTAATACAGTATACATTTTTAAAATGTAAACTAATTACTGTAATTCCCCAATGTCTTTTTCCTCCACTGAAAATATTCAGTGTAATCCCATAGTGTACAATCTGAAGTTGATACAAAAGTACAGTATGTGAGCAGTTTTGCAATCAAGAACCTTTCTCCAACTACTGAAACCATAGATCAGGGGTCTTCAAACTTGGCCCTTTTATGACTTGTGGACTTCAACTCCCAGAATTCCTCAGTGTGGAAGTCCACAAGTCATAAAAGGGCCAAGTTTGAAGACCCCTGCCATAGATGCATGTTGCTGCATTGGCTGGATTAGATGAGGTAGTGGTGAACATGCAGAAAGTGGCTTCTAGATAATGAGTCACTTGAGCACAGGTATGGGGAGAATTGCTTCCAGTAGAAAAATGGATCATTCGCAGTCCAAAACTAAATTTGCTGCAGTTTGCCCAAAACTAGAGCAGAATGAAAAATAAAAGTCCCAAAACAGTTTTCTTGCGAATGATTGAGGACAATAGTTGTCCTGAAAACCTCTATCAGAAAATGCTCTAGACTTACTTAGTGCTAAATAAACAATTTCTGTATCTATAACCAAGTCATTTTAGAAAATTACATATTTAGTATTTGCCTGAGAACTGCAGTGATTAGATATCCACAGGTGTTAGCATCTTCCAAATGAATTGTTTATATTTATTAAATATATGCCTGATCTTCCTATCCAAACTCAAAATATTTCACTCTATTATTCAAGGCAGCAATTCTGATTTATGTAAGCCAAGAAATTTTTCCCTTGTACACAACTGAAGAATTTTCACCTGCATCTTGAATGATTTTAAGCGTAACAAAATCCCCTACATTAGGCATCAGTTCCACACAGAGAAGCAATTTCATGGGGTCCACGTAAACAACATATTCCTCTTATAATGAACTATCATTGGGATTTCCTCCTGGGATTCCTCAGCTGTAATTACAATGAAATTCCTACCTCAATTACAACTAACATCTGCAGGTACGTATGTGTCATACCAACACTTAATATTTCTAAATTGTCCAAAGGAACCAATATTCAACAATTATCCAAGTTTAATGTTTTACACATTGGTGTTACCTGAGGCAGAAAAAAAAGTTGGAAGTATTTTTTGAATTTGGTACCTAAGTCTTTCCTTCTGCATTGGGCACAGTGAACATTTACCTTTCCCCCCCCTCTGCCCCCCCGCAAAAAAAACCCCCGAAAAACGTGAAAGGTGTTTCTTGGGGAAGTGAGGCACATTTAAGTTTTTCCTTGCGCGTTAAATTGCTAGCTTGCTCCTGTAAACTCCGCTCATGCACGTCACCCTTTAAAATGCCGCCTTCCTACCTCCCCATCCGAAGAGAGGGAGGGAGAAGAGGCCGCGAGAGCCCGATTTCTATCATTTCCGCGGCTCCCTCTTGGCCCGCCTGTTTGGGAAGGAGCTTCACCCCAGAGGGCGCGCGCGATTTGCTCTCCCCGCGCGGCTTGTCGACTCGACTGGAGAAAAGATTTGGCAGCGGCTGCAGAGGAAGGAGCCAAGCGGGGAGGAAAACCGCGGGAGCTTTGCGGCTCAAGGTCACTCCGGGCGTCAGCAAACCGGCACCCGCAGCTCGAGGAAAGCGCCGGGCCCCCGAGCCAAAGCCGGTCGAGAAAGGAAGAGGCTCTCCGGTGTAAGGTAGTGGTAGCCAGGTTTCTAGTTCCAGCTTTGGGGCGCCTCCCCTCCGGGGAGAAACGAACGGCTGGGCTTTTGCAGGCAGGAATGGCGGCCGGTGCGGAGAAGCTCTTTTTCCTCTCGGATACTGGGAATCCCGTTCGGATTTGCCTTCAGTATTTTTTTTACTGAGAACGAGGCCGATGCTTGCTTCCGTGTCGCCGTAATTCCTTGATTGCAGCTTCTTCCCGCTGCCGCCATCCTTTTCCAACGCCGCTTGCAGCCTGTCCGAACTGGTGGGGTTTTTGCTTTTTACTTTGAAAGGTAAAAAGGAGCTTATTCCATACGTGCAAGTTAGTCTTCAAACAGGTTATCTCCGCTCCACAAGTATTGCATCTGCACTATAACTCTTTGTCCTTAGCCACAATAGCCATTGAGCATCTGCCTGGGGAGGGGAGGGGGTGATGGAAATTGAAATTTTGGCCCAACACATCTGGAGAGCATCAGGTAGATAGGGCAGCTGCCTGTCAGTGTGGTGTTTAGGTGGTAAGGTTGGGTTCTTTTGAATTGGAATGCCAGAAACGGGATGCTTTTTTTCACTCTTGTGTGGGTGGATGCCCTAGTTTAGCACAAGTGGTATTCCAGTGAGGAAAAATTCCCACATCAAAACATATAGTACCCCATTTTGCAGATACTGTTCCCTGCAAATAAATGTTCGTGTTGCAGTGCTGATCCAACCATTCCAGAAAGCTGTGGTATCTGCTTGTCCTATGCCTTTGGACTACTGCTATCTGCCAATTGTGTGTGTACATATTGTATGTTTGTTGCTTCCAGTGGTACTTTTGGCACGAGGCTGCCTTTCTTACTCAGAGGCTGGATCTCCTATTGTGCCAGTATAAACACTAAGATTGCTCTATATAGATCTCATGAAATGGAATCCAGTCCTTCAAAACTGTGAGTGGATAGAGTCAGTAGAAAAAACATAGTGTACTGTAAGAATTCTCATTTTATTCCAGAAAGCTGATATGACTATCCTAAAATTATTCAAAAGAGGTTGTGTTCCCAGATATTTGCACCTGATCAATTTAGCCATGATTAATTAAAATAACCCAGTTTTATAAGTTTCCATGATACACTGAACAGTAAAGACGTATATGTATATGAATACATCCATGCTAAATTTGCACGATATAATAGACTAAAATGTCTTTGGTGTTCGGTATGTCCTACAAGCATAGATTGACACTTTTGACATTCTTACCATCATAATGAGGTAAGGTAAAGTTAAAGGTTCCCACACACGTGCGTGCTAGTCGTTTCCAACTCTAGGGGCCGGTGCTCATCTCCATTTCAAAGCCGAAGAGCCAGCACTTGTCCGAGGATGTCTCCGTGGTCATGTAGCCGGCATGACTAGACACCAAAGGCGCACGGAATGCTGTTACTTTCCCACCGTAGTGGTCCCTAGTTTTCTACTTGCATTTTTATGTGCTTTCGAGCTGCTAGGTTGGCAGAAGCTGGGACGAGTAACAGGCGCTCACTCTGTTACGCGGCACTCGGGATTCGACCCGCCAAACTGCTGACCATCTGATCGACAAGCTCAGCGTCCTAACCCACTGAGCCACCGCGTCCCTTAAACATAATGAGGTAGTGGTACATAAAAAAAAATCTGATTAGAAAAAGATATGCAGTCATTTTATAAAAAAAATATCTGCTGACAAGAATTTGCTCTTAAGCGGCTTGTTTTTGCTGAGTTAGAATAAAACAAATATATGTTGTATGATGAATATAGCTAAGAATAGCTTCAGATATCAGTGCTCATGCACCTTTTCTTAAAGAACAAAATTACTGCTTCCTACAATTGTTTCTGTTTCTCCTCATTTTCAGCCTCTGCTATATAAGAGAGTTGCTGTCATATATAGCAAAGGTATATATAACATTGGCTGTTAGGATTTTTATCTTATTCATAGCTCCCTGATACAAGCAGATAGTTTGCTTATGACAACCCTATCGCCTAATTTACTACCAGTACGTATATTGAAAACTACACATTCTGTCCTTCCACTTTATTTGAAGATAGAAGTATATAGTATCCCTTCTGTCATTTAGATCTTTTTCTATTTGGGGTGGAATAAAAATCAGTTTTCAAAACTTAATTGTTGCGGAGTATTGTATACATTCTTTGGCTCACATCATTTTAATATTTCATACAGTTTAAACAAATGGAAATCCTTTGATTGCAATTACAATGTATAGGCAATATATTGTAGTCTATTTTTAAAGCTTGACTTTAATTTTGTTGGTATTCTGAAGGATAATCGTCTTTCATATTTTTAGTTCTTGACTAAATTAAGCTGTGATCTTGTAGTTGCCTACATGGGAGCCAATTGCATTGTACCTGTTTCTGGATAAGCATGGATACGAATAAAGTGACAGTCAAGATAAAGCATTGGCATTCTAACATTAGAAGTTTCTCTCTAGTCTCTTTATCATTAATGTACCTAATCTCTTCCTGTAATACTTTCTACAGATGTAGTGCCATTAAAATTGTGAATATATTTCATATCATTTTATCATACCAGTGAATTTCTTGAAAATAAGTTTAAAATAGTGATGGCTTTGAGAATGTTATCAAATTCTTTTGAATGTTTAACAACTTCAAGCTAATTAATGTTAATTGTACAATGATTTCACTTTTAGAAATCATAGTAAACATGCACATTGTTTTTCTAGCATAGAAGTTCATTGGTTAATTCCACAACCATGAATTGCTTGTATTCTTTTTGCCCTGATTCTGTAAGTATCGTGAAAATACAAATGGATGGATAGATGGCAGATAGACAGAATGTATATGTAGGAGAGCCAGTGTTGTTGTTGTTGTTAGTTGCGAAGTCGTGTCCGACCCATCGCGACCCTATGGACAACGTTCCTCCAGGCTTTCCTGTCCTCTACCATCTTCTGGAGTCCATTTAAGCTCACGCCTACTGCTTCAGTAACTCCATCCAGCCACCTCATTCTCTGTCGTCCCCTTCTTCTATTGCCCTCAATCTTTCCCAGCATTAGGCTCTTCTCCAGTGAGTCCTTCCTTCTCATTAGGTGGCCAAAGTATTTGAGTTTTAGCTTCAGGATCTGGCCTTCTAAAGAGCAGTCAGGGTTGATCTCCTCTAGGACTGACCGGTTTGATCGCCTTGCAGTCCAAGGGACTTGCAGGAGTCTTCTCCAGCACCAGAGTTCAAAGGCCTCAATTCTTTGGCGCTCAGCCTTTCTTATGGTCCAACTTTCACTGCCATACATTGCAACTGGGAAGACCATAGCCTTGACTATACGCACTTTTGTTGACAGGGTGATGTCTCTGCTTTTTAGTGTGCTGTCTAGATTTGCCATGGCTTTCCTCCCGAGGAGCAAGCGTCTTTTAATTTCTTGACTACAGTCCCCATCTGCAGTGATCTTGGAACCCAGGAAAATAAAATCTGTCACTACCTCCATTTCTTCCCCATCTATTTGCCAGGAATTGAGAGGGCTGGATGCCATGATCTTGGTTTTCTTAATGTTTAGTTTCAACCCAACTTTTGCACTCTCCTTCTTCACTCGTAACAAGAGACTCTTCAGTTCCTCTTCACTTTCTGCCATTAGAGTGGTATCATCTGCATATCTTAGGTTGTTGATATTTCTTCCAGCAATCTTAATTCCAACTTTTGATTCATCTAGCCCTGCCTTTCTCATGCTGTGCTCTGCATATAAGTTAATAGGCAAGGCGACAGTATCTGCCGGACTCCTTTCCCAATTTTGAACCAATCAGTGGTTCCGTGTCCAGTTCTCACTGTTGCTTCTTGGCCCGCATATAGGTTTCTCAAGAGACAAATAAGATGGTCTGGTACTCCCATCTCTTTAAGGACTTGCCACAGTTTGTTATGATCCACACAATCAAAGGCTTTAGCATAGTCAATGAAGCAGAAGTAGATGTTTTTCTGGAACTCCCTAGCTTTCTCCATGATCCAGCGTATGTTGGCAATTTGATCTCTAGTTCCTCTGCCTCTTCGAAATCCTGCCTGTACTTCTGGTAGTTCTCGATCCACATACTGCTGGAGTCTAGCTTGTAGGATTTTAAGCATAACTTTACTAGCATGAGAAATGAGTGCAATGGTGCGATAGTTTGAACATTCTTTGGCAGAGCCAGTGTAGTATTGCAATTAAAATGCTAAGCGAGCCAGATTGTATAGAAATTGGCTGAGTGCTTTGCAGCCTGCCATTCTCAGACTTAGCTTAGTAAATTGGAAACATTTATTTACTAATCCATATTGAATCAGCATGGCAGATTATGGTCCAGATATACTGACCTGGATGAGCGACCACCGGGAAATAATCAGAGCTAAATTGGGAAGTAAAAACAAAAACACAGAATATAGGAACTGTCAGACAACTTCCATGTTGTTGGCAAGAAAAGTACATGAGAAATTAGCAAGCTTGATGCAAAGAAGACTTTTATCATATAAGAAATTTTGAAAGCATAAAGGCATGACTATTTGTATTTAAGTAGCATTGTGACTAATATACAACTAAGTTCCTGCATTTTATTTTAATAGGGGTAAGTAAGATGATGTTCTTTGACTTCTTATTTAGGCTAAATTCTTTCCCCTTCCAGTCTAGAAAGTTTCTTTCCCTACTTGCATTTTAATTGTGTACCTGCTTAGTTAGTCCATATTATTCTTGTAGTAAGAGTGGCGTGGTGGCCTAGTGGTGAAGATACTCACTTGCTGCTTGGAAGGTTGAGAACCTAATCAATGTTTCTGTCCTGGGGCACAAAGAAACAAAATCTGCTATGATCTCCATGTAGGCGTCAGGAAGGGCATCTGGGCAGTAAATGTTTAGCTCTATCCAATCACCCCGACTCTACCCAAATAGGAACTACAAGGTTGTGAAAAGGGAGCTTATTCTTGTAGTAATCCTTTGAGATTGATTCAGTATGATTACCTTAGAATTTTCTAATAAAAATCAGAATTTAAAGTTTTTGTTAATGGCCAATTTGTGGTGGAATCTTCATCTAGAGTGTGTGTGTGTGGGGGGGGGAGTTTAAGTCCTTGCAGATCAGAAAGCAGCACAGAGCTTATCTCCCCCAAGCCTTATCTGACCATTCCCAAGAGAATGCAGGCACAGGTTAATCTTATTTCAACTTTGCAGTTCTATGTTAAGGATAATCAGTCTGTTTTCCTTTTATTGCCTAATTATATTTGTCTTTTTGTTTTAATTTCTAGGCCTACTGAAGAGTTATGTCATTCTGATTTTATAGAAGAAAACGTATTCTGTTTCAATTTGAAGGAGGATTTCATATAATAATGTATTCAGTTCCTCGCTCCCTTTCTGGAATGGAAGGAGATAATGGACATCCTAGAAAATTTATCTCTTTCCTTTTTGTTTTTGGCATTACATTGTTATGTGCTGGATTTTTGCTATCAATGTTTGTTTTGCAAACATGCCCAAGTGGAGCCTTTGGTGACTGCAAGGGAGCTTTCAAAATCATTGGGCCTCTGCTTGCAGTTGTTGGACTAGTTTGTATAATTTTGGCACAATCAAGAGCCAAAGATTATCTCAGAGATGTGCAGTTGCAAGATGATCAGGTATACGGATTTGTTTTTTGTCGAGGAAATTGCCAGTTTGCTCAGTTCCTAGTCTTTGGGTTTTTATTTTTAACAAGTGGGATGCTTATTAGTGTCCTTGGCATATGGATTCCGGGATGCAGTCAAGGATGGCGCTATCAGCAGTTTAACCATAGCAATACTTCTGGTGTTGAACTCCAGGACTGTGGATTTCATTCTGTTCAAACTATGGGCCCTTTAATTGTGCTTATTGGATTGTGTTTCTTTGTGATAGCTCACATTAAAAAGAAACAAAACTTAAACCTCATCCAAGAATCTTCAGTCAGTGAAGAACAACTGAATTCTGAATCATTTCAAGTTACAGTAGGTAAGTAAATAAACCAGCCAGATATTTTTATCGGTTATTAGAAGCAACCCTTGATATCATGGCCCTTCCTTCATTCTAATATATTTTATTAGTTATTTTGTCAAACATCCTTAGATATTTTATTTCCATATATTAGGCACTATAATTTGTGATCCATTATAGCAGGGGTGTCAAACTCAATTTCATTGCAGTTGCCCTCAGGGGGCCGGGTGGGTATGGCCAGGGTAGGCGTGGCCTACTGGGTGGGCGTGGCTAGAGTGCATATGGCCTACTTGGTGGGCGTGGCCAGCTCTACATCATACGCATCAAGGGTGCCAATGGGGGCCTGGGCAGGAGTGGGACAGATCTGAGGGTCTCTGGTAGAAGGAGGGTCTCTGGGCCAGGGCCAAGGCAGTGGGGGCTGTTCCCTCACTGTTTCCAGGATGGCTTCACGGGCCACATGAAATCACTTCGCGGGCCGGATCCGGCCCCCGGGCCTTGTGTTTGACATGTCTGCATTATAGGAAGATTACTGGTGATAAATCATGTTTGTTACCAGCATAGTGTGCTTTTTTTTAAGAATGTAGGCACACATAAAAAACAGGAGCCTACTAAGTCTCTAGTGAGTTGCTTTACATTTCTGTTGGGTATGGTTTAAGTAATCAGTATAAGTCTACTTTCTCTGTAGCATGATTAAGGTTCTATCTGTAGCCTCATTAGTACAGTTAAAAAGCTGTGTAAAATCCAAGTGAGTCTGCATTTTAAATAAGGACATAATTTGGTCATAGTCATAAATAAACATTCTATATAAATATTCTTGTACGGCAGTATGTCTTGGGGGGATAGAACATATTATGATTGTATTTCAATTATATTCAGTACAGGTAGTCCTCAACATACAACTATTCCTGTAGTGACTCTTACAATAGCACTGAAAATAGTGACTTATGACTGGGTTTCATTTAGGCTCTTGCCCCCCGGCATGTATATTTATGACAGTTGCGCTGTCCCAGGGTCATGCGATCACCCTTTTATAACCTTCCCAGCCAGCTTCCCACTAACAAAGTCAATGGGGAAAGCCAGATTTGTTTAATGGCCACATGATTCACTTAACAACTGCAGTGATTTGCTTAACAATTGTGGCAAATACAGTTGTAAAATGAGGTGCAACTCACTTAACTGCCTTGGTTAGCAATGGAAATTTTGGGCTCAATTGTGGCCATAAATCAAGGACTACCTGTACATTATAAAATATGCTGCAAATATTTTGAAAAACTGAAAATAGTCTAAAGGTGTAAACATTCCAACTCACAGCTAATTTCTAGTGAAATATACTTTGAAAGCCTGGCTGTCTTATTTACTGCTCCAAAGAAATCTGCAGAAGATTTTGATTTTAAAACATCCCCTTTCTTTTACAGGTGATACTGTAATGATGTTTCCACCACCCCCACCACCTTATTTTTCTGATTGTTCACCGCAGACCATAACTCCTAGCTTGGTAACAAGCGAACTTATTTTAAATGAAAATCCTCCACCATATCACAGTATTTTTATTAATTGGTAAGGGTATTCCTGCTTTTAATTTTAGATACTTGAATGTTTTAAAAATAAGCAACAAATGAGGCATGACTTGGAAGATTCCTAATTAGACTTGCACAGCCCCCCCCCCACTGATTAAAAAAAGCCATTAAGAGGCTTGGAATTAGGTTGGTGCGAACAGTAATTATTAATTCTTATTTTTATTTACTTTGAGAGCAAGCAATTAAATTTCATTTTTAATGTGTGCCATTGTGCCCACAGTAAAAAATGACAATAAAGGTTATCTATTTATCTGTCTGTCTGTCTATCTATCTTTCTAAATCAGGTATGTAATGATAGAAAGATAACCCCCCTTTAGCATAGAGTAGCTACTTTCCTCTAGTATTTCAACCATGGTTCTTCATTAATTCTTTGTTAAGTGCACCTGCTTTCAAGTTTTTAAAATAATTGAAATATCTATTAATGGATCTCACATCTTATCTGGTTTGGTCTTAATATTATAAGCATTAGCCATCTCTGTTGAGATATGTAATTGTCTATCTCTAACATTTTTATCTTTGTTATTGTTTTTGCAGAGCACTGAGTTGTGAATAAGAGGCCTACAGAGAGAATGAGTTCCACAGTATCAGGAAACAGTTTGCCTTCTAAAACGTAATCAGTTCATTGTCATTCCTCTGAGTCATCTCAGAATTACAAGGCAAAAGAAGCAGCTGTAAATAATGAATGTGTGTTATTTCCCTTCCATAACTCAGCTAATCCATTACCATCTGCTTATCACCAACTATAAGAAATTTTCAGAGCTGAAGCAGAAAGACAGGGGAAGGAACAGGGATAAACAAAGACAAGAAAAGAATGAACTACAGCAGGCATGTCAAACTCGCAACTTTTTCCCCATTGCCAGCAATGGGGTGGGCGCAGTTTCAGTATGATACATCCGGCCCGCGGGCTGGCAGTTTGACATGCCTGAACTACAGGAATTCCAGATAAAAATAAAATGAAAGGAGAATGAAAAAGGCCACACCTGCATTTCCTCAGAGAGCAGTAGGTTGTACATTATGAATGTGCAACCTCTTTCAACTCAAAGGCTTCCTCCAGGCATAAAAAATATTTTGGGGGTTTTACAAAAAAAAAATGGATGGGGGAAATGGGCTTGTCTAGAAACAAGTGGCTATATTTATTTCCTACACAACAAAGGGAATGTTAGTGATTGTTAGTGTAAAATAGGTTGATTCCCTTACCTGTAATATACTTTGCCATCCAGGCCACTTCTACAGCAAATGTATATATGTTAACCTGCACATCCATTTTTCTTATTGGTCCTGTGGCAGGGATAGTAGCAGCAGCAGCTCAATTTCATGGAGACTGCTTGAAATCCAGAGGATATGCTGAAAGATGCTTTGGCATCTTGAGTTTAAAAAAAAAAAGGAACCAGAAAGTTAGTTGAACGTCCTACCTGAAGTAGGAAGCCAGAATGATATTTATTTTTTTTTTAAAAAAAGGACAACGGCAGTTTTACAAACTTATTTGCTGGTGTTAGAAACCAGCAATTCATCAGTGTTAGAAAGGTCAGGAGAGTATAAAACCATGCAGATGTTTTCATTTGCTGAGTGAGCAGGAAAGGACTTGCAAACAAGTGAGTTGGAAGCTTTGCTACCATAAAAGTCACCTGACTGCTCACTAAGCAGCCAGAAAAAGAGATTACTCTATGGAAGGTCAGGAAGAAGAGGAATGCAATGGAGGCAGCTGTGGGAAGATGTGCATTGTGATGCTTCTTGAAGAGATTGGTACTTCATGTGTTTGGCCACAGTAGAGAATTAGGAAATGAGGGAACATATTGTGACTTCTTGGTTCACTGTGTTGTGCTTCAAAGGTCTGGCCTTCTGCAAGGAGAGGGCACAGAAAAAGGACAGCAAAGAAGTATGAACCTTTGGCAATCCTTATTATAAAGTATAGAGAGTGCTGGGGTATGCTAGTGCCACTGTCAACATTCAACAGTGACTCTTGGTAGCTCTGAGAGTCTCGGAGTAGATGGCCCACTTTTCATGAGCCACAGGCCACACGCTTTCATTTCAGATGTCAAACCATAAGGGAAGCTGCAGCAGAAACCAGGACAGAACGCCTGTAACTGGTAAACTTCCTATTTCTAAAGAGGTATTCAACAAGGGAACCATCATAAACGCCCCTGCCTGAAGTTTAAATACCCAGAGCAAATCAACTGCTATCTTAACAAGTGTTAGGATCAACTTAGACTAGAAGAAATTCTGAAGAGTTTATATGTCCTTTTCCTCTTTTTTTTCCTCTGCTGTAAAGGCCCAGAAGACATGAGATGCTGAAGGTATCTGTAAGTGTGGCAATTTATTAAATATCACGATGCAAAATAGCACATAGTGTCTTAAATATTTGATGCCTCAAATGACACATTTCATCTCGCAGAATTAAGGGCCTCAAGAGTAGTCATGAGGAATAACTATGAAAGAAACCATAATGTGGAGATTAAGGAGTTGGACCAGGAGTGGGGAGATTCAAATTCAAGTGCATTCTGTTCATCCATGGAAGTTCTTTTCATTTAATTGAATTACTGACTGTCAGTTACCAAACCAACTCTAGGCAATGTACAATGATACAAATATATTAAAATAAAATCTAACAAAAAAGATAAATCAGGAAACCAACAGAGCAACAGGCAGTCACAAAACACCCTGCCCCAGAGTCTGCTGAAAGTACTCAAGGCTTTGCTATAACACAACATGCTGATTTCAGAAGCTATTCTAAAAGGTAAGAACAGCTCCAGGATGCCGTGAGATGATACTGCTTTGCCAAAGGGACCTGGAGCATGCCAATCCTACCAGATCTTACTGGACAGGGAACAACGGTGGCAAAAAAGTGGTACCTTCCAGGTCTCGACCCATGAACAGCTTTATAATGAAAACTAGCAACTTTAATTATATGTTGAAACTAATCAATAAAGTGCATCTGGAGGGCAGTTTGGGCCATTTACTCATTCCAAGCTCAATGCAGTGTACCTATGATGGAGAAAAAAAAATAGGTATTGTACTATGCTTAGATATCAGTGCATACCAAATAAAAACAGTATTATTGAATACGTGTGTGTCCTCCCCTATCTCTTTTGGGCAAAGTTTGACAAAATAAGCATAAAAAGGAGACAGTCTTAGATTCAGTATTTGTCTTAATGCACATTTGATGCCAATCACTTAGCCTGTACTAGTTACTCTCTAAAGGTAATCTCACAAGCATTCCAATAGAAGTTAAATGATACTAGACAAGATACACATTTATATAATTACTGTCATTTCAATGAAGGATCAAGCTCCTGTTTTTCTTTTCCTGCTTGCATATGGATTGTGTCTAGCATAAATCCAGTGAAAATGCTTCTCGTCTACTTAACCCAAAGCATTTCTCTAATAGGACTCTGCCAGGTCTGTATTCCAAGGAATTGGTTGAGTTCAGCCGATGAACAAGTTTATTTCTGCCTTCATTGCACTGTAATGGGTTATAAAAAAAAGGAAGGAAAGAAGAGCGGCATACACAGAGGAGGTCAAAACGAACAAAATGCCAGTTCTAGCCTCTCTTGCATATGTGTCAATACTGTATGCATTATGAAAGAGTAGGACTTTAATTGCAGCAATTTGTTGCCACCTTGCCTGTTTTCACCTCTTCTGGCTAATTCTGCTGGAAAAGAAAGCAGTCTTTATTTTTGAAAGGTGAATTTATATACTTGGTAGATTAACTTTTCTAATTGGAAAAAACTTGTTTTGCTTCCAGACTCCTAAGCCTCAAATCCTCCTCCAGGACCTTCAAGATTGCCTTGGTAGTGGGGTCAGCAGGAGTGATATTAGGAGTGGATCCGTGCAATGATCTCGCCTTGAAAAGAAAAGCATGTTTTAGAGCTCATATCAGGAACATCTTTAAGGAATTTTAATTTTTTAATTCATATCAGGAACATCTTTAAGGCATAATGCAAATGCCCCATGTGTTTCATCCTATTCCCAAATTTTCCCTGAAGTTTAGGACTAGCATGTCTTGGTTGCAAAGAGCAGATAAACCAAACACTAGGGTTAGCTTTCTGTGTCTAATGGTCATCTGGATTTTTGCAGATGAAATCTGTTAGCCCTAATACAATTGACTTTGCAATGAATTCTAGATCATGCACTTTAAAAATTATGCACCTTCTTTGCAGTTTCCCTCTTTAGTCATCTTTAGAACCTATGGCCATTAGGAGTTAAGCACTAGGAACATGTTTTCAAAATTGTTAGAACACATGATATCCTTAAAATGGTGTTTTGAAATAGAAGGGATAATGATTGACTTTACTAGCCATGCAGCTTTATGCTATTACACTTGCTCAGATTTACTTGTTTTCCCTTTGGAAGCAGGCAAATACAGCCTTTAGTGAAAATATGGATTGGCATTAATAATTTATTTCCATGGAGCAGAGATAAAGGCATTGGGGCCACTGATTAAATGGTTCTTGCAAAAAGTGGTTGGTTTTATTTTTAAATTTGAATTGTTTTGAATTTGAAAACATTGATTTTTCAATGCTTGTGTTATCCAAGAGATCTCCATATTCCAAGGTTGAAAACATTCCAATTAACCAATTTCAGACTGCTTTGTAGGGTTTGGGGAGTGGATATGGCATGATGTTGAAATGTTCTTTGGAAAACAATTATTTCTATTCACCATTAAGTCCAGAATCTAATGCTTATGAATGCTTTCTCTGCATACACTACACACAAACAACAAAAATTTAGTCTTTCTTTGCTCCCCTTCTTGAATCTTCAGAGTCACAAAATGCTTTTACAAAATGCTTATTACAACATGTCATAAGTATTATATATCTGAGAGCAGGTTGAGAAGAAAATCATTTTTCCCTCCAATGTTTTTCCTTCTACTACATTAATTTAAGAAAAGATGTTCTTTTAACATAAGCTTTGAAATTGATTTATTTTTATTTATTTATTTATTTTGCATAATCATTAGGCCAAGTTTTACTCATGCTGACTTAGCTACTTTGCTCCATCTAAATGTTTTAAGGAGTATAAAATGTTAGAAAAGGTTCGTCATTCACTATAAATGCACACTGTAAATTCGAATTGACTTGTGTTTGGGTAAGTTACGAAAATATTGCTGCTGGTAATACTGTATTGAATACAGAACACAGCTTGTTGTACTCTGAAGGATGGAAGCATATGCATTTTCCATACCATGTTCTTGCTCAAGCATTTGAAGTCAGCCAATAAGTGGCACAAGTCTTCAAGACCATAATAATTGTCTTCCACAAATGTATCCAGTCCCCTTTTAGAGGCATTTAAGTTAATGTCCACTACTATGTCTCGTGGTGAAGAACTTCACAAGTTAATTATTCACTATGTGAAGACATGCTTCTTTGGGGGTTCTTACACTTCACCAATGGGTCTTTAGATGATATGTCTCCTTATGCTGCTCTTTCATCTTTAGCCCACAACAGAGGCAGCTTAAAACTTCTACCTGTTGTCTTTAAAGCTGTGTTTTGCCTCTTCTGCTTATTGCAAGCCTCAGCATGCAAACATTCAGCTACATCTTATCAGAGAAGTTAGTGATAAAGTGATCAGGTGTTGGAATCTTCAGATTTGATTATGCATCTTGAGCTGTTGTAGATTTGCCCTCTCCCTTCTGACTGCATTGCCTTGTCTTCCAAATCCAAATTGGCATTGATTGCAGAGATCAGGCACCTGGTTTTCACAGAAGCACCAATCCATTTAATGTCTGACTATTGTTTGGTAGAGCACCAATAAGAAATTACATGAACTCCTCACATATACAAATCAAGCATTGTTCAGGAATAATTTAGACCTGATTTAAACATCTTTTAATAATGAAGAGAAGGACGAGGGTTGACATGATAGCAGTCTTCCAATATCTCAGGGGTTTCCACAAAGAAGGGGGAGTCAAGCTATTCTCCAAAGCACCTGAAGGCAGGACAAGAAGCAACGGATGGAAACTAGTTAAGGAGAGAAGCAACCTAGAACTAAGGAGAAACTTCCTGACAGTTACAACAATTAACCAGTGGAACAACCTGCCTCCAGAAGCTGTGAATGCTCCAATACTGGAAGTTTTTAAGAAGAGACTGGAGAGCCATTTGTCTGAAATGATATAGGGTTTCCTGCTTCAGGGGGGGGGAGGGGGAGGGGGGGAACTAATGACCTCAAAGGTCCCTTCCAACATCATCATCATTATTATCATCATCATCATCATTATTATTATTATTATTATTATTATTATTATTATTATTATTATTATTATTATTATTATTATTTATTATTATTATTTCAAAAGAGTGGTAGACTTTTTCTTTAAAAAACAACGGCAGAGTTACCACTATCTCCAAAAATAGAATTAGCTCTTTTCACAAAAGGTTGGTTCAAACTGGGAAAGTAAGTCAATTTCTGTTTTTTATTAGCTTGGTAGAAGTTGCATTGTTCTTCTGTTTTGCATGCTCCACAAAATATTCTCAAGGGCTGCTTGCCATGTTCAGTAATAATAGTAATGTTTCCTTTCATTATTTAATTGATTTTGGATATTTAGGATCTGCCATAAAATAAAAGTTTTGCCAGTTTTCTCCTCTAGCCTGAGTCACAGGCCTCCAGTGCTGCAAAGGGCCCGTGGTTGAAGCTGGAATAAGCCCAGTGCTCCATGCCATGTTGATCCTGTGATGTATCATTTAGGCTGCTTGTGAACACAGCTCTACCAGTCTTCTGAATAATTCTGTGTTCTAAAAGAGTTCAGCTGACTGACTGGGGCCAAGGATGAATTAGGATGAGACCAATCAGTGAACCATATGAACTCCTTCCTACCCTTCTTCAGATCATTTGATCTGTCAGGTTGGGTATTTTTGGACCCAGATGTACTGACCTAGATGTCTGGTGAACTGATGTGCTTTTTTAGAGTCTGGTTAATATGTCAATGGTATGGAGGACAGGAATGAAACCAAACGTGTTATGTGAGTTTTCTTTCACTTCACCCACCCTTGCACTGAGCTATATGCTGGACTATTTGGAACAACTGCTACTTGTCAGCTCTCTGGCACCGAACTTTATTTAGTTGACAAACTGCATGTTTTTGCTTGAAAGTCAGCAATTTCACTTTTATGTTATTTAATAACTTTCAGGTGAATGCCATCCAGATCCTCTGCTTTATATCTTAATTTGTTTTCTTGTTTCCTCAGTATAATAATAATAATAATAAAGTTGGAAGGGACCTTGGAGGTCATCTAGTCCAACCCCCTGCTCAGGCAGGAAACCTTATACCATTTCAGGCAAATGGCTGTCCAGTCTCTTCTTAAAAACCTCCAGTGTTGGAGCATTCACCACCTCTGGAGGCAGGTTGTTCCACTGGTTAAATGTTCTAACTGTCAGGAAGTTTCTCCTTAGTTCTAGATTGCTTCTCTCATTTACTAGTTTCCATCCGTTGCTTCTTGTCCTGCTTTCAGGTGCTTTGGAGAATAGCTTGTCTCCCTCTTCTTTGTGGCAGCCCCTGAGATATTGGAACACTGCTATCATGTCACCCCTCACCCTTCTCTTCATTAAACTACACATACCCAATTCCAGCAACCGTTCCCTATATGTTTTAGCCTCCAGCCCCCTAATCATCTTTGTTGCTCTTCTCTGTACTCTTTCTAGAGTCTCGACATCTTTTTACATCGTGGTGACCAAAACTGGATGCAGTATTCCAGGTGTGGCCTTACCAAAGCATTGTAGAGTGGTATTAGTACTTCACTTGGTTTCAATTCCCACCCTGAGAAAGTCAATACAGGGTTAATTATATATACTATATAGTGTCTTTTGTAATAAAGACAGCAGTTAAAACGATAACTTTTTGTGCTTTCTCAATATTCTGATCATCTTTTTATTCCTTTGTTGTTTAATAGCGAACCATTTCCCTCACACTAACTTGTTCTCCTTTTAATATTGTTGCCAAGCTGCTCCTCATCCTCCTTTTCTTTCTTCTCTTTCTCTGTTCTTTCTTTCTACTATTATTATTACTGATCTTTTCTTACATTGTTGAAGTATTATTTAAATAACCTCCAGGCACTATAATTGCCCTCTTTATTTTTCTTTTCCATCTCTTTTTTTTACAAGCCTCACTTTTTGGTAAAGTTTGGTAAACTTTCCCTTTTTGTACTCAAATGTGACTGCTTGCAGTTCCCCTTTGCAAGATAGCAACATATAGTAGCATTAATAGCAATGTTAATAGAGTAATAATACAGCTCTTTACATGAAAAGATGCAGAGAGCAGATCCAGGACTGCAATCATAGGACCATATTCTTTGACAGGCAGAGAAGCCTAAATTTGAAGTTACACTGAACCATTGCCACTTTGTGAGTTGTTTACGTACAGCTTTAATAATTTGTAATGCTTTGTGGTGGACTCAGCAACTGCACATGTACAAATAAATGGTTCAAAATATTTATAGTGCTTAGATAAATAGCCTACTTAGACAATGGCTATAAATACTGTTAAACTTAAATTGAGTTAATGCTTCAGCCCTGCAACTGTGTAATGACTAATTTCACAGGAATTGTGATTATTGTAAATAATAATCCAGACAGCTTATATCAGGGGTGTCAAACTCAATTTCATTGAGGGCCGCATCAGCATTGTGGTTGCCCTCAGGGGGCCGGGTGGGTATGGCCAGGGTGGGCATGGCCTACTGGGTAGGCGTGGCTAGAGTGCGTATGGCCTACTGGGTGGGCGTGGCCAGCTCTACATCGTTCGCATCAAGGCTGCCTATGGGGGCCTGGGCAGGAGTGGGACAGATCTGTGGGTCTCTGGCAGAAGGAGGGTCTCTGGGCCAGAGCCAAGGCAGTGGGGGCCATTCCCTCACTGTTTCCAGGATGGCTTCGCGGGCCACATGAAACCACTTCACGGGCCGGATCCGGCCCCCAGGCCTTGTGTTTGACATGTCTGGCTTATATCATTTGTTTATTTTTCAACTGGCCTCTTCTATGAGCTTGACCTCTTTTGCTAAACTTTTTATTTACTCATATGCTTATCAGGAATTACCAGAAAAGATTTGGGGTTAAGAAATACCTGTTACCTTGATAATCGTAACAATATGATGTTAAGTTCTAATAAATAATTAAAATTGCAGTACTAGACACGTCTATTAGAAAGTCAGCATCATTGAACAGAACTGTGGAGCAATGCTGAAATTCCTGATGTGGAAGGAATTTAAAGCTAAGTTAGTTTATTAAAAGAAAAGTTAATTACAGTCTAAACAATGGTAGGAAGTAGCACTCCATGACAACAAAAGTTAATAGGAAAAGAAAAGAGAGAGTTCCTAAAAAGGCACAACTGCACATTCTAACAAGAAAGTGGGGAGGAAGATCATAGAAGTCACCAACTGGCTGTACAAAATGTCTAGTAAAAAATCTGAAAATAAAAGAAGATATCAGAGCTGAAAAGAGGGATAGGCTACCTAGAAGTGATGGAATTTTAAAATTGTGTCAGAAAAATTAAGGTTCTGAAAGAACTAGGGCTAGCAAAGTGTGATATACAACCAAGATGGCTGGAATCTATGTATTCAAAATAAAGAAAAAGGAATCATTATACAAAATGCTCTGTGAAGATGAACAAGCAGAACACCTCCTTTGGCTCACTCTATTCTAAGAGTGACTTAATAATAGCATGAATATAGGTAGTCCTCGAATTACAACAGTTTATTTAGTGACCAGTCAAAGTTACAACAGCACTGAAGAAAGTGATGACTATTTTTTACACTTATGACCATTGCAGCATCCCCATGGTCACATGATCAGAATTCAGATGCTTGTGAACTCACTCATATTTATAATGGTTGCAGTGTCCCGGGATCATGTGATCACCTTTTGTGACCTTTCGACAAGCAAAGTCAATGGGGAAGCCAGATTCACTTAACAATCATGTCGCTAACTTAACAACTGATGTGATTCACTTAACAACTGTGGCAAGAAAGGTCGTAAAATGGGGCAAAACTCACTTAAAAAATGTCTCACTTAGCAATATAAATTTTGGGCTCAATTGTGGTCGTAAGTTGAGGACTACCTGTATATCTAATCATCTCTTTTTTTTCTACAATGTCCTCATGGTGTTTTCTTCTCACTCCAGGTTTATTTATTTATTTTTATTTTATTTTAATTCCATTTATATCCCGCCCTTCTCCGAAGACTCAGGGCGGCTTACAAGCTTAGCAGTAGCCTTCATTCTATGTATATGCCTGCTTATTAGGGCTTTCACACACACCCCAAGCGGCATTATTACAAAGTCAGCTTAATTGCCCCCAACAATCTGGGTCCTCATTTTACCTACTTCGGAAGGATGGAAGGCTGAGTCAACCTTGAGCCTGGTGGGATGCGAACCTCCACTAATTGCAGGCAGCTGGTGTTACTTAAGGAAGCATTAGCCCACTGCTCCACCAAGGTTACATTCAAGACAGATTAAAGTCATCCATAACTGTTTCAAATTGAAATTAGGGCTTTCTCAATTAAGCAATTAACAAGCCACAATTGTTTACCTGTAGATACGTATATTGACATATTTTGTTGACCACTCAGTTGGTGCCATGGTCAAATGACCCACAGAGGGTGGGATCAACATAGCACCTATTGGCCATGTCGGCTGGTGTCAACATGACAGCACCAGTACCTATTGCGGCCTGTGAGCATGCAAGGATATTCTGCTTTGGGCAGCAGAAGATTCCAGATCTTTGTAACCAAATCAAATTTGTCCAAATAAAAAACAAAAGCAACCTCTAGATGGCAATAAAAGATTTTGATTGGTTTTTCCCTCATTTTGAGGGCATTCAGATTTCCCCAGCTAAATTTTGTACCTCAAAATTATTCAAATGATGATTACCATTTGAGTAATTTGAGAATTCTGGAACTCTGTACTGCACTAAATTTTAGCTTTTCCCCCCTAGGTTGATAGGTTCAAGTGTCTGGCAAAGTGTTTTTTATTCATTTAGTCCCAGACCTGATACTTACATTCTGGAATTTCAGTTTCTACTCTTTTCCTCAGTGTAACTACTCAAATGTCATTGAAAGATTTTTGAGAAGTACCATTTAAGCCAGGGGTCTTCAAACTTGGCATCGCTGGCTGAGGAATTCTGGGAGCTGAAGTCCACAAATCATAAAAGGACCAAATTTGAAGACCCCTGATTTAAGCCAAGGATTGATAACACTGAATCTGCAGCACACGTGTTACCTCCCCACCCACCCAAGGATATTTCTGGATTCCCTTAAAATCATTTTTTTAAAAATGCAGTGGATAAAACCTTGCAGAATTACCAAGTTCCTTCCATTAAAATCTGAAAAATGTTGAGTGAAGATTTTGACACTGCTTTTAATTTATTTCTGCTTTGATGCCTGCCACAGGAGCAACCAACAAATGCCCTCACAAAGCATTTGTAGCTTCTGCACCACCAGATGGGTCAGGCTTTTTGTGAACATCTACTGATTTTGCTTAGCCAGTTTTTTTATTATGAGTTTCACCTTTGCAAGTTGCTTTGAAAGGGGCTGTTTTAAAGAACAATTAGAAATAATTTAATAATTTGTGAGCTCACAATAATTCTGAAAGAAGTTATATGACAAATTGGAAGCAAGTTTTTAGGCTACTATGTAAAAATACATTTACCAGATTTTGAAACATTTTTCAACTCATTTATGCCACTCGTTTATGCTCATCAAGGACTTTAGAAACAGAATATTGGTAACACAGCCGTGTCCATCCTTTGACTCTGTCTTCTTCATTCACTGCTACAAATTAGCATTTCTGCAAGGCATTAAATGCAAAACAAGCTGGCTCAGGAAGAAACCTAAATTAGATGTATTACAGTTAGAAGTTATTTTTTGTTTGCAAAACTGTATATTATTTTATACAAAAACCATTCCCTGAATTACTATCATAACCTTAAAACTTTAAGTAGAATTAGGATTCATGCATAGAGGAGAAATAAGAGGTGCAAGCATAAACAGATCCTAGTAGCTGTGTTATAATTATTAAAACTGAGGTTTAAATATGAAAGCATATCTCGGCAACCTGCTTAGGTATTAGTTGTGGCAATGTCATTTTATGTTTTATAAAAGACCAAATCACACACTCTGGGAACATTACTTGGAAAAAGCACCAAGGAAGAAAAATAGTTCAGATAGGAAGCCTACTCAGTTAGACTGTAATCAGTCTCCCACCTGTAAACTTGTAACATCTGACTTACCAAATGGGAGAAATAAAAAATCATGACTCAGATCTCAACACTTTAGAGAAAAGAATCCTTTAGACTAGAGCAAAATTCTTTATAGGATTTCTTTGTTCATCATAACTATATTCCAGAAAAAAATGTGACTTGCCTAAAATGATCCCAAAATGCAGGACCAGGTCATATCCCCAGCTACAGATACTCCGGCAACAACTTTTTTTTTACTGTCTTTGTGATGTTGCCTTCATCTTATCCTCAGCTCCTGAATGAGATAGCCCTAAGGCATTCTCAGCTGCTAAAGTAATGTTTTCCTCTTCTGACTTCATCCAAGATCAGCCTTAAAGTGGATAACAGTTCCTCACTTATTACACTACTCTGGAAAGAAGTCAGGTGACTGAAGCAACTGGGAACAGAGGTCATAGGGTCAGGACTGGGATAAGATAGCAAAATCCAAACCAGCATAGTTTTCTGCTGACTCAAGGATAGGTGGATAACATTGTAAAATGTAGAGGTGTGATCACATACCTATTCCCACTTCTAATAATCTAGAATCCTTACACAAGACATCCAAAAATCTAGCAACACACACTGCCAAAGAGAAGAGTGGTAAGACAAGACAATGTTCCAATAGTTTTATTTTGAGTTTTTGCTCTAAGTGAGAATGTAGTAATAACAAAGTATGAAGGAGATTTATTGCCTATTCCACCCTTGTATCTTTTCTACTTTTGAAGATGGGGGTGGATGGGTTAATTGTAATTTGTGCATGAACTTCCTTTAGGTTAGATGTAGGTTAGATGCACAGGTTAGATGTAACCCTAAGGTTATGTGTCAGTATTTATCTCTGGAGACAGTGCAGGTAGGATAAGACAAATATGGAGTAACACACAATATAAACTGAAGGGCCCCTTTAGGACCAGAAAGTCCAGAGTCTGCAGTAGTTTGACTACATTAATGTGAACAAAGTTCTTGTGTAACAAATATGAACCTTCAGCCTGGAATACTTTTCTAAGCATATCCTTTTCCAGGCTATTTCAGAACTGTTCTCCTGTGTAATGGATCGCAGTCACAACACTGTGGAAGATACCTCTGCCAATGTGTTTTCTGTCTCTCCTTGCCAGCCAAATCACTCTGAAATTCTTGCATCTGATGACGACAAAGCTGGTGGTGCATTACTTTTCTCTGGAATATTTTTTGGGGTTATAGGAATCACCTTCACTGTGATTGGATGGGTGAAATATGAAGGTGTTATTCACTTTGAATGGACTCGATTGCTTGGACCCACTCTGCTGTTAATGGGTGTGACATTTTTGCTGATTGCTGTATGCAGATTTAAAATATTCTCCTGCAACTCCTGCAACCAGAATGAAGAAAGGACACTTGATACTGAAAGAACATATAATGGGCTTTATCCTGTAGTTAGGCAGCCCAACACTCTTCATGGAGCTGCAATGGTTCCTTACCTGCCTTCTCAAACCCAGGAAAGGATTGGTATCAATTCAGCCAATTTGCAGGAAGTATTGAGCCATTCTGAATTTCTCCCTGGCTCCACATCAATAATTCCTACTCTTAATCATTCTCATTCTGATAATGTCACTTCCATGGGCAGCTCAGCTTTTTCTGAAGAGAATTATTCTGCTTATCCTACAGTGGACACCATAAGTGAAAGGTAAGTTATTTGGGAATATTATACTTCAGGGTAAACTACAAGATCCAGGTAGAGATATTAGGGAAGTAGAGTTGGTATCAGTCCTTGGGTAAAATCCCTGTAACTGCTCTAAGTGAAAGCATTGCCTGAAGCTTCAACTATAAAGTTGCTATTCCAGTTAAGTAATGCACTGACATGCATTATGCAGCTTTAATTTTCCATGTGTTGGTGTTTTTCTCAAGTACATTTCTCTCTTATCTTGAAAGAACTTTTTTTTAGCCCAATGTATATAATACTTCAATCAAAATAAAAGGAGTGGATTACTGAGTGTATAATCTATTATCACAAGCTGACCTTCATGGATTTCAGACCCAGAGTTTATTTTTGGAGCTTTAGATCTTATAAATTAAAGAGTAGTTTGCATCTTACACACAAAACAATTATATCCTCCAATTTTCTTATAATGGTATGATGGAAATTATCATTTTATGGTGCAACAGTGATGTTTGGTTATATATTGAATTTGCTGCAATAATTAAGGTACCAGCTGTTAAATAACACATTTTCAAACAAAAGCACAAGGATAACAATACTAAGACACGCTAATCTCTATTGACCTTTCTGCATCATCAAGCTTTTGTACAGTAAGTGCACATTTGTCTCTCACTTGCACTTTGCAGGGAGAAATGCAGGCACGTTTTGGACATGCATATAAAACCCACCCTAACTACAAATGTCCAAGACCCCCTGCCTGTTCCCATCATTCCAAATAACAAAATACACTTGTGATACGTTTTAAAATATCTCTTTTTATTCATATCTCCTTTGTTTGTTTTGCTATTGTTGCGTCTTATAAAATGCCTCTCTCCCTGCTCATCCACCCATCACATTTCTAGGTCAACTAACAGTCTTGAAGAAGCTGAAGAGATATTGGATGAAGATCTTATGTCCTTACCTCCTCCTTACGAGAAGCTATTCTCACTTTTGCCATAAAGAGAGCTGCTTAATAGCTCCATAAAGACTGCGTCTACTTCAGTAAGACCACCAACATACGTATATAACCATAATAAGTATAAACCATATAGATGAATTTTACTGACAACTATTTTTGCTGAAAACAGTTGTTCATTCATCAGGCAGCTGAACTAAATGCAAGTGGACATATTTCTTCTAAGTGTATAACATTTTGCATTTGCAGCTCTAAAATCACCCTGCCATTCCAGTTCACCTATTCCCCCCTGCCCCCGGGTTCTTGAATAATATGCAAATGGAGTTTTTATTTAAACCTGGGTTATGTGTGAAATCCAGATATATATATTATATATATATATATATTATATATATATATATATATATATATATATATATATATATATATATATATATATATATATATATATATATATATATATATATGTTTTCGTAGATTCTCGCGGGTGTCTGTATGTGTAGATCTAGAGTCTCGGGTTTCTTACAACACAACAAAAAACCCCACCCATTCAGAACACACCCCACCCAACCAGAAGACAGCCACGCCTCCAACCAATCAGAAGACAACCACGCATCCACCCAATCAGAAGACAGCCACGCCTCCAACCAATCAGAAGACAACCACGCATCCACCCAATCAGAAGACAGCCACGCCTCAGAACACAGCCCCACCGGCAGTTGGAAGGAAAGGAACAGCCAGACCACGCATTGCTCCTGGAAGCAGCAGGAGGAACACTCCGGCCTGATGATGACGGATGGGATTTCGTCGAAACGTCGCCACAACTTTCTGAAGATGAAAGGAACGCGGGAAGAAACCCGAGACTCTAGATCTACACATACAGACACCCGCGAGAATCTACGAAAACAAATATCATACCTCTACGGGGAGGACATCTACCAACTGACCAGGACTTACGAAAAGTCAGAAGTACGAAGAGCAAGAATACTAAGTGACATACCTTTCCTATGCCAATGTCGAGACCAAAATATAAGACCAAATTGTTTCAAATTGAAATTCCACATCAATACCACCTCAACCAAACACATTCTAAGAAGAACAGAAATGGCATTACTAAGAAATGAACTCCACAATAAAAGATTTCAATTAGACCAAACAAACAAGGACCTACTATCATTACATCTCAAACTCAGCAACATTATTCACCCGATACTATGGGACAAAGTGAAACAACTGGCGGTTTGGAGAGCAGAAACAGAGACCATCTATAAAAACAACAGACATTCAAAGAAACTCAAACAATTAGAAAACTACAACAACCAAACAACCACATCACAACAACATCTACAACAAGTAGTGCATAACATCTCCCACAGAAGACTAACAACAGCAGAAACAAACGTCCTAGCAAAAGGTTTCAACTTCGCTGTTGCACCAAAGAAAATTCCCACAGAAACCATCATATGTGGAGTTGAAACCAGCTTAACTAAACTCAATGCAGATGAAGCAGACCAAGTCAGACATGAAGTCACCCACATCCTATGCACAAGCAAACCACCCAAAAGCAACCTAACAAAAGAAGAACAAGTAGCATTGCAAAACCTAAGAAAAGACAACAGCATAATCATACTACCAGCAGATAAAGGCAATGCTACAGTGGTAATGGACACATCAGACTATGAAGAGAAACTGTCCAACTTACTCAAAGAAACTACATACAAACCTATATATACAGATCCCACAACCTATCTAGAAAAGACCACCAAGAAAAAGATAAAATCAACTTCTATAAGCCAAGAAACCCAACAAACAATCATTCCTAGGGAGAAGTCATCCAGATGCCCAAAACTATATGGCCTCCCCAAAATACACAAAGATGGAATCCCACTAAGACCCATAGTAAGTTCTATAGGCTCACCACTACAAAACTTAGCTAAATACCTAGCAAAACAATTACAACCTCATGCAGAAATGGCAGCTTCATATGTCCAAAACTCATACCACTTTATAGAATTAGTGAAAAATCTACAGATAGACCAAAAAGACTTGCTAGTCAGCTTCGATGTGGTATCACTATTCACCCAGGCGCCAGTCCAAGAAGCTCTATCAACAATAAGAAGCAAATACCAACCACCAAACCATATTATAGAACTAGCAGAACACTGCTTATCAAACACATACTTCATACACAGAGGCCAGAGATACAAACAAATAGAAGGCGCACCAATGGGATCCCCTCTATCACCAGTTATCGCCAACCTTTTCATGGAAGAATTTGAAACTAACGCTCTGGAAAAGACCACAAACAAACCAAAACTGTGGCTCAGATATGTGGATGACACCTTCGTGATCTGGCCCCATGGAAGAAAGGAGCTAGAAAACTTCCTGACACACCTGAACAGCCTACATCCCAAAATAAAATTCACCATGGAGATTGAAACAAACAACCAGTTACCTTTCCTGGATGTACTTATATACAAAAAACAAAACGGCACCCTAGGACACACAGTCTACCGAAAGAAAACACACACCAACCGTTACCTCAATGCGCAATCACATCATCACCCAGCACAAATAAATTCAGTAGCCAAAACACTAATAACAAGAACCAGATGCCTTGCGGATGAAACACATATACAAACAGAACTACACACCCTGACAGACATATTGACAGCAAACAAGTTCCAAAAAAACAAAATCACCAATATGATTCAGCAGGGGACTCCGAAACAGAAAAACATCCAAGAAGAAGAACAGAACAACGGACGAGCCATCTTGCCCTACATAAAAGGAACAACCGACAAAATCAGTAAAGTACTACGCAAACATAACATCAAAACCGCATTTAACACTGACAGAAAGATATCAACCATCCTGAGAAACCCCAAAGACAAAATAGAACTGGAAAACCAGGGCATATACCAAATCCCATGCGCCTCCTGTCCAGCAACATACATCGGACAGACTAACAGAAGAATAGAGGTACGTGTAGAAGAACATAAGAACTCAGTACAGAAGAAAGATCACACATCTTCACTAGTACAACACATAAACACTACGGGACACAACATCAATTTTGAAGGTACAAAAACAATCGCCAAAATAGAACATCTCAATAGCAGAATAATCAGAGAAGCCATTGAAATAGAAAAACACCCAGACAGTATGAACAAGCGAGACGACACCTCCCGCCTACATGCCATTTGGAAACCAGCATTGATAGAGAAACGAATTTCAGCAAACAAGGATTTAAAAAACCAACAAACAACCCCAAATGCCACCAGCCCCAGCAAGACTCATCCACACCCAGAACAAAAACTCTCCCACATAAAAGACAGAACAAGTCAAGCAAAAGTGCCATCACCCAAACAGAAGAACGCACACACGAACCTGACTGACCCATACCAGAGATACATAGCAGGTCCTCGAACTCGGAGCCAAACCAAAGCTCTGGAGGCCACTACACAGCCCACTCCTCAGGACACCAAATCACAACACTCAGGATATTACAACACAACAAAAAACCCCACCCATTCAGAACACACCCCACCCAACCAGAAGACAGCCACGCCTCCAACCAATCAGAAGACAACCACGCATCCACCCAATCAGAAGACAGCCACGCCTCCAACCAATCAGAAGACAACCACGCATCCACCCAATCAGAAGACAGCCACGCCTCAGAACACAGCCCCACCGGCAGTTGGAAGGAAAGGAACAGCCAGACCACGCATTGCTCCTGGAAGCAGCAGGAGGAACACTCCGGCCTGATGATGACGGATGGGATTTCGTCGAAACGTCGCCACAACTTTCTGAAGATGAAAGGAACGCGGGAAGAAACCCGAGACTCTAGATCTACACATATATATATATATATATATATATATATATATATATATATATATATATATATATATATATATATATATATATATATATATTTGGAGCATGAGTAGTTTGAGGAGGGACCAGTGCTTTTTATCCCAAGATGATATAAAAAAGCAGGAATGAGCACATGAGGATACTTGTATCCTATTTTAGGCTTTACCAAGTCAGCAGATGGAGAATCAGACACAAGACAGTACTCACATGTTAAATTATTATTGTAGTTCTTGAGCCAAATAGAAGGATGGAACAAGAGACAACCCATAAGTTAAAAGCATTCTTTTAAAAATTGTACTTAAAAATGTACAGCAATCAATACCAGACTGAATATTAGAAAAACACTTTCTGTTGTTGTTAGCTGCGAAGTCGTGTCCGACCCATCATGACCCTATGGACAACGTTCCTCCAGGCCTTCCTGTCCTCTACCATCTTCTGGAGTCCATTTAAGCTCACGCCTACTGCTTCAAAACACTGTCTAGAGAGGTGCAAAAGATCAGCTGGGCAGAAAGAAGTTGAAGAGTGAGAGCTGAACAAGCAGAACAAGATGACTAATGAAAATTTGCTCCAGTAGCTGCTCAACGAAGACCATATTTTCATGCTTCTGTCTTCAAAACGTACCTTAGCCGCTGCTGCTGGATCTCAAGGACTGGTTAATCATAGGGGCTATATAGAAATGGGGGCTTATGCCCAAGTAATGATTTCTTTACTTCCTGGCTTCAGCAATCCTTGGACATGAGAGCTCCACAGGGACTTGTTCAAGGTGGTCAGGGGTTATTGGTCAGGCCCAGGCACTACAAAGTGGGGCTCCAGATAAGCTTCTCTTGTATTTTGAGTCATCCTTTGATGGGAATTCTAAGGGGTGTAGGGATACTATGTAAGTTTTAGCCCCATTTAAATATATGAGTATGATCCATGACTGAGGAAGAACCAGACCACCCATAAGGGTGAAAAGGTGTGTGTGTGTGTATAATCATGTTCTTTTTTTTTTGAGGGAGGGAGGGAGGGAAGGAGAACCTTGTAGTTTTCCATAAAAATATCACTGGTAGAGGTGCAAATTATGTGGCCTTCTGGAAAAATATCACTAATTTATATTTATAATGCTTTTAAAAATACAGTTTACTTTGTAACTTTATTAGTTTAACAGTGTTATTGTAGGATTCATTCAAACCTGAGATATTTAAGAAGTGAATATGATTCTGGCTGGTGATGAAACATTCATTTTTAGAATAACATTCTAAATAGCAAGAAAAAAAGGCTGACCTAGCTCATTTTGATGGATGAAAAAGATGGGTGATGGTGCAGAAGCTAAACCTCTCCCATATCCAGTTTTTTTTCCTTCTGTACAATTGCGTTTGATTCTCAGAGACTCTCTGGACAAGACTGCAATTTTTTTGGCAAGTGGTTTGCCATTGCCTCCTTCCTAGGGCTGAGAGAGAATGTCTGGCCCAGGTTTACCCAGTTGACTTTGTGCTTAAGGCAGGAACAAGAACTCACAGTCTCCCAATTAGTATCCTGATGTAACCACTATTCCATAGTGGTTCTTCCCCAAGTTTTAGATTTTGTGAAGTTGCTAAAGGTTAGCGCAGAGTGCATATGGTATGGACTGGGGTTGGGATTTAAGTTTGGGTGATGGCTGTTTTCTCCCATTCTTGTAACTTCACTGTTGGGCGGGTGGGGGCAGGGTGTTGTTTAGATTTCAGTGTGAAAGAAACCAAAGTATGCCAAGTGTGCATGTGTGTGTGGGTAAAATAAAGAGAAACTTGAGTTGAAACAAACAAATATGAAAAGTATTCAGAGATCAGTAAAAGGAAAGAAAATATCAACACCTAGGTATGAGCATTTCACCTTCTCCTCATTGGGGTTCACCTCAGATCAGAAGGTGGCATTTACAGAGGTACTCAAGGAAGAGTTTCCCCAGAGCCTGCAGCATTCCAGATATTACTAAATTCCATCTTCTTTCATTTTTAACTATTGCCCATGCTTCTGCTACTTGCCATTCACCAACATCTGGGAACCCTATATTAGGAACCAATGGAGACCAGTCTCTTTCATTGTTCCCTATTATTTGCTTATTTAATCATTTCATTCATTTCATTTATTAAATTTGTATACCGCCCTTCTCCCGAAGGACTCAGGGCGGTGAACAGGGCATATATGAATAGAAAATACAAAAATTAAAAGAGAATTAAATAATTGCCCAGATAAAACAGTAAGAATATAAAAACCCATTAAAAACCCTAAAATCCCCCATCAGGCCAGGCCAGCTTGTTCAAATAAATGGGTCTTCAGACCGCGCCGGAAGGAGCGAAGGTCCGGTGCCATCCGGAGCTCAACCGGCAGTTGGTTCCATAAAGCCGGAGCGCCCACAGAGAAGGCCCTCCCCCTGGGGGCCACCAGCCGACATTCTCTGACCGGAGGCACCCTGAGGAGGCCCTCTCTGTCGGAACGCACAGGGCGGAGGGAAGTTGATGCCGGCAGCAGGTGGTCCCCGAGGTACTCCGGACCCATGCCATATAAGGACTTAAAGACCATAACTTAAAGGCCATAATCTTTAAGGCCATTGTCAGCACCCAGATGTTACATGGGTTTTCTAATCTCCTGCCTCTTGTTATCTTTACAGTGAAGTGGAACAGAGATTAACACAAGCCAACGTTTAAAATAAAACCAGTTTGCTCAGTTATTCTTTTTAACAGTAGCTTATGAAACTTTGTGCAGGAAAACACTCAGCAAACTGATGGAAACTCTTCTTCCTGTACTTTCTCTTTTCATTGGCATTTCACATTCTGGAATATTCCAATATTCAAAATTCTGTCACCAAAATTTTTCATTTGGAAAATATTTTTCATTTAATAAATAGCTGAATCCATATTTGCAAATCATAATGACACCACAATCCTGGCAAAACTCTTGTTAGTTAATTTCATCTTCCTAAATTTAAAACCCAATAATCTGCAAACCACCACTGATGTATTGTTGCTCTACAATTGCTATAATTTATGTCATTAAAGATCCCAAATCCTCTTTTTTCTCTTCTGTTTTGCCCAGCATCCCCTTAATATTTCACAGACCCCTGCCTGTGAAAGAAGCCTGTTTTACATTAGTCAGTAATACATTGAATCATTCCTGCAAAATGATTTATTATGGATTACAAATTCTTATATGGCACTAAGTTAATGATTAGACAAGCAATACATCATTGGTGTGATTGGTTGCATATGGCTCTGATTTTAACTTTCTGTATAGTCAGGAGTTTACCACAAAATCTTCTTGTTATTACAATTCAAAATCATTTGCTGTCTATAGTCATACTGGTCCCACAGAAGGAAACTGCTCCCCAAATACACATATTTCACATCCACTGAGTACTTTCATGGGTTCTTCCCCCACCCCACCCCCAAGAAGATAACAAAAGATGTAATAAACATGTGAATCCAGTATTTCTAAAAGCATCCCATCATGTAAAGCCAGAGAATTTAGAGGAATCTTCATCAACTTCATATGGATTGGAGGTCTTAACATCCTACATTCCTAAAGCCCCTACTGGCTGAAAATCTTGTAATTTCAGAATTTTGCAATCACATTACAACTGGAGGGCACCAGATTGGGAAAAAAATGGCTTACAAAAAAAATTTTGGCTTGGTGTTGGAGTCAGGTGAGCCCTGGTGGGTGAGATGAACCAAGCACCTTCAGCCACTTTAGGCTGATGCAGTATGTCCCTTCCCCTCTTTTGAGACAATTCTGCTTTGGGCAACAGAAAGTCAAATTCTTCCAAAGTGGACTCTTCCCCTGACCCTACTAGGACTCCAAAGAGATTCACCTGCTTGGAAACCTGGATCCACCTGAACAGCAGCTAATGGTGGTGGATGGAGAGTGAAGCTGGAGAGAGAACAATGTGCTTCTTTCCCTGCTGCTTCAGGGCACAATCCTCTGTATACATATCAGTTTTTGTTTAGGGGGCCTTGGGACAGTTCTAATCCACATCTGGAATAAACCTGTACTCAAATAGTGCCTGCCAACCTGTTTTGGGCTGGCACAACTGTTTTGCGTGAGAATCCAACAATCAGCTTCTATTGGACAGGGGTTCACTAACTATACCAATGTTTCCACATAGCATTATTCAATAATGCTTTTTCTGAAGCATTCATAAACCTTTGTCCGTAAGAAGGCCAAGATAGGCCATCCTTTTGAATGCCCACATAAAACATTCTTCCATGAAGAAAAGCCTTCAGGCCCTCATTCTTCCAGTTACAAATTCTTTTAACAAGTTGATAGAAAGAATTTAGCAGCCTCTTGGACACCACTAGGTGGCAGCTGCGGAGAGCAAAAGGCAGACCAGCCTCAGTAAGGCCCATAGCACCTTCCACTTCTCTCTTGTCCCCTCTCTTGTTCTAGGGCTTGTCTGGATGGCTGCCACTGAGCAATAACAATGCATGTTATACTTGTCCCGGCAACGATAATTTGCTACTACAGTATATACAATGTGCATTTCCTGAGAGATATGGCCATACATGCAATAGAGGATATCGTCAAGCATTGCCAGCCATACCCCTACAGTGGATTCTGTACAAAACAATTAGTTTTTCTTTCCTCTGTTTACATTTGTGCAACATAATCCATGCACATGTTTACTCAGAACTAAATTCCATTCAGTTAATAGAATTTACTCGTCAGTTATAGGTACAGGAGATTTTAGTTCTAGGGTAGAAAGAGAAAAGAACATGCTATGCTCAACATGAACACGTGTTATCTCCTGATCTTTTCAACACTATTCCTTGTATTCCTTTTGGGTGTCTTCCTGATAATCCGATAACTTTGATCTTAATAACATTGCCTCTCCTGATTAATACTAGGGTGACAAATACCAGGAAATTCAAAACTGTGGGCTGAGATTCCTGAACCACAATGGTAGCAAAGTGTAAGTTTACAAAATGTAATGTATTGGCAAAAACACATGATTTTGGAAATCATCAGAATAATGTTTAACAAGTGAGATTTTGCAAGTTTTAAAAGAAGAACATTGATTTATTCACTAGGAGTGAAATATAAGCTTCCACCTCCATTCTGGTTCCTAGAAAGACCCTATATCCAATTTCTAGGCCTATCTCCTCAATTCAATTAGCCTGACAAATGCAATTTACAGAGGGAATTCTTTCCGGTAAACAGATTTAGAGTGTCCTATTTGAAAAGAGGGTAAGGGGAGAAAGGAAAAGAAAAGGGTGGTTCTGCTCCATGTATTAATCTGCGATCCAGCTGGCTTCATCTCTCGCTCCCCAAATCGGATGTGGCTCTCCTAATGAAGCTCGCATGCCATTGTATACATTAAGCTGCAGAGTGTAATTTCGTTTTGATGAATCCACGGTCCCCATCTGATCTGCATTTGCCTACAAGGAAGCCGGAACCCCGCATAATGTGCGCGTGCGTTGTTCCTTCCCGCCACCCTCCTCATTATCCGGAATCTACATTTCGCAGGCAATCGCCGACCGAAACTAGCGTGGGGAGGAAGAAGGAGGCCGCTCCGCCTCAACGATCGCCAGAGCCCCCTCCCTGCTTATTGCCTTTCCACCTGGCGGGACCTGCTAGCTCAGCGTTTCCCAACCTTAGGAACTTGAAGATGCGTGGACTTCAACTCCCAGAATTCCCCAGCCAGCATAGCTGGCTGGGGAATTCTGGGAGTTGAAGTCCACGCATCTTCAAGTTCCTAAGGTTGGAAAACGCTGTGCTAGCTCACTTTTCTACAGGCTGCCCAGATGCCGTCTCGGCGGCCGGACAGCGAAGGGTCGCTGGTGGGCGTAGAGGAGACGCCTCGTTTGCCTGCTCTGCCCTGGCCACCTTGGCGGATCAGGCAGAGACGAAGTTACCGCTGCTTTAAGCACCCTTATTTGCAGCGGTTCTCCTTAAAACCGCTGAAGTCTGGGAGAAGTTGGGTAGTTTTGTACAATGCTGGAGAGACGCCGCGCTCGTGCTGTTTAGAACAGAACAGAATAGAATAGAGCTGGAAGGGACCTTGGAGGTCTTCTAGTCCAGCCCCCTGCTCAAGCAGGAGAATACCACCTCAGATAAGTGACTGTCTAGTATTTTCTTAAAAATCTCCAGTGATGAAGCGCTTACGATTTCTGGGGGTAAGCTGTTCCACTGGTTAATTGTCCTCACCTTCAAGAAGTTTCTCCTTAATTCCAGGTTGCTTCTCTCTTTGATCAGTTTCCATCCATCGTTTCTTGTTCTTCCCTCTGGTGCTTTGGTGAATAACGTGACCCCCTCTTCTTTGTGGCAGCCCCTCAAATACTGGAATACTGCTATCATGTCTTCCCTATTTCTTTTCTTTAGACTAGCCAAACCCAAGTCCTACAGCCATTCTTTGTATGTTTTAGTCTCCAGGCCTTTGATCAACTTAGTTGCTCTTCTCTGAATTTTTTTCAAACTCAACATCTTTTTTCTGATATGGTGACCAAAATTGGCTGCAGTATTCCAGGTGTGTTCTCACTAGTGGTACTAATACTTTGTGTGATCTTGATTCTATGCCTCTGTTTATACAACCCAGGATTGTATTAGCTTTTTGGGTTGGTGATGCATACTGCTGGCTCATAGTCAAGTGATCATCCACTAGGACTCCAAGGTCCCTCTCACAGTTACTGGTTTTGAGCCAGGTCTCACCCAATCTTTGATTTTTCCTGACTAAATGTAAAACTTCGCTTTTCTCCACATTGAAACTCATTTTGTTGGATAGGGCCCATTGTTCAAGTCTGTCAAGATCTTTTTGGATCCTGAGTTTGTCTTCTGGGGTGTTGGCTACTCCTGTCAGTTTGGTGTCATCTGCAAATTTGATGAATTCCCCTTCAAGGCAAGGCAAGGACTGGAGAGCTCTGGAAATCTGACAGGACATATTATAAGACAAAGTTTGATGAAAACATGGACCTCCTTAAGATGAATCACTAGCCTCACCTTCAAATGCTTTCAGGGATAATTGCAACAGGAAAAGTGTAATTAGTATCCAGATATGGCGTATTAAGATCATAGAAATAGGTTAAAGACACAGCAAGAATGATCCAGTGAGGATAGGAATTTATCATAACTGAGATATTTACAAATTATTAAAAATAAAAAGTGATCTTGAGAAAGGAGGGACTTTAAGAAAGGTGTGGAATTTGAAATATTCATAGAGAATGATCACCTATTAGAATAAATATATAAACTCTTATTAAATATTATATAAAGACAAAACAAGTCAAAGTTTGCATGATAAAGGGGATGCAAATTTTTAAAGAAACTAGTGATACAACAATAGGAAGAATTTTTTTAAAAAATCAATAAAATTCACCCTAAATTATAACCTAGGGGAAAATGGGTAAAAATGTTTTACAGATGGTAGATCCACCAATATTTTTTGTAAAAGTAAGTACAATAAAAATGTTGGAAATTTATGATAAAGAAGGAACACTTCATCATGTGTGATAGTTATGCAATGACCCCCTTCAAAAGTATCAAATAGTCTTATAATCTGTATTTAAAAGCGATATCGGTCTGTAATTTTTAACTAAAGTAGCATCCTGGTCTTCCTTCGGAATCAAAGAGATAAAAGCTGTTCTCCAAGACGGGGGCACCTTTCCCCCCCTCTGGATTGTCTGGAACAGTTCCTTTAACGGTTTTATCATCTCTAATTGTAAGTTTTTATAATAGGCCGCAGTCAAGCCATCAGTGCCTGGTGCTTTATCCACCTTCAGTTCCTTAATAGCTGTAAAAATTTCTTCTTCTGTAATCAGTTGGTTAATCCCCTCTTTTTGTACTTGCGTAAGAACCGGGATGCTAGCCTTCTCCAAATACGTATCAATATCTTTTGCATTAATGTCCTCTTTAGTATATAATTTCGAATAAAAATCCACAAAGGCATCCTTAATAAGATTCTGTTGATACACAACCCTTCCTTTATGCTCAATCTTATCTATATTAGATGCCCTTTGTTTTTTCCTCAGTCTATAAGCCAACCATCTGCCTGGCTTATTAGCATTGCAAAAAGTATTATGCCTAGCAAACCGCAGATTGGTCGCCACTTGATCAGCCATTAATTTATCAAATTGTCCTCGTAACAGTCTAATAGCCTCCTTGATCTTCACCTCCTCTGGGTTCAAAATCAAAGCCTTTTCTTTTTCCTTTATTTCATTCTCCAGTTCTTTCCTTCTAGTTTCCACTGCACGTCTATGTCTATTATTGATATATATCAACACCCCTCTCATATAGGCCTTGCTAGCATCCCAAACCATATCCATAGAGGTACCCTTATTCATATTCATCTCAAAAAAATCCTTCATCCGCTGTTTGCATTCTTCCACATTTCTCTGATTTCTAAACAAATTCTCATTTACGCGCCATGAGCGTCTATCTCCTCTTTCCTTATCAATCTCCAACCACACTGGACTGTGATCAGAGATAATTCTTGCGCAGATTTTCACCTTTTTAGTTCTCAAAAGAAGATCATTAGTCAACAAAATAAAATCAATCCTCGAAAAAGATTGGTGTCTATCAGAATAAAATGTATAATCCTTCTCCCGCAAATGTCTCTCACGCCAAATATCTCGCAATTCCAGGTCATCCTTCATTTCAAAAAAAGATTTAGGCAGTCTAGCGTGACTTGGAATGCGTTTAAAGGCTCCAGCCTTATCCAACTGTACATCCATAACTCCATTCCAGTCCCCCATAAAAATAAAGGATTTATAATCCAACTGGGTAAGCTTTGTATGAAGTAAACTAAAAAAGTCAGCTTGTTGTTGATTTGGAGCATATAATCCAACTAAAAGCGTCTTTTTACCTTCAAACAACAGCTCGATCATAACATATCTTCCATGCTTATCTGCTTCAATTAGGTCCGCTGTTAAGGCACTTTTAACATAAACAACCACTCCATTTTTCTTATTCTCTGCAGAAGCAACAAATTGCGTACCCAGCCTCGAGTTCAATAAATACTTTTGATCCAAAACTCTAATATGCGTTTCTTGCAGGCATATAACATCTATCTTAAATTGTTTTAAATATTGAAAAACTTTCTTCCTCTTCTGCGGTGAGTTTAGTCCATTAACATTCCAGGTTAAAAATTTAGTTGCCATGTATATCCTCGAGAAGCTCTTGGACCACAGCTTTGATAGGACTGGTTACTTTAGGCCGTGCTCCTCCCACAGCTTGGCTATGAATGCGATGTGAAGAATCTGAAGACTTTTGCTGATCTTGTTCTTTTATTTTCTTTGCTCGTTTTAAAGCAGCACGCGTCACTCTTTGCTCTCTAGGATCATCCAAAGAGATTGTAGCTTGATCTCCTCCAGCACCATTTTCCTCTGTTTCCTCCTCTTGTTGTTCTTCTTCTCCAGATCCCTTTCCAGCTTCCAGGAGCGTTAATGGGGTTGCTTTTAAGACATTATTGTAGAAATCACGTGCTTGTTTCACAGTAATCAGCCTATACCTTTTACCTTCATACATCACCATCAGCCCCTCTGGAATCTCCCATCTGAACCTTATATCTCTTTGCTTGAGCTCTTGCACAAGAAATGTATAGTCCTTTCTTCCCCTTAAAATCCTTGGAGGAATTTCTTTTAAAACCAAGACTTCTTGTTCAGCAATCACAACCTTAGCATCATAGGCAGCTTGTATAACTTGATCTCTAATTTCTCTTTTTGCAAAATAAACCACCACATCTCTAGGCAACTTTCTCTGTCTGGCAATCCATGAATTCACCCGAAACACTTTATCCATAGCTGCTCTTATTTCAGATGCTGGCTGGTTCAATACCCCTTCGAGAGCCTCAGAGATCAGCTGCTTTAAATCTTCTTTAACATTCTCTTTTAAGCCTCTAATTCTGACAACAAACTGCATCTGGTAATATTGGGCATGGCTTAACTCCCTTTCCAACTTGCCTCTTTCAATTTCATTCTCCCGTGCTTTTACTTCTAGTATAGCATTCCTTTGAGCCAAATCATCCACTTTTTCATCTAAATCTTCCACACATTCCGCCACTTTATGCACTGAAGTCAAAATGTCTACCTTCATCACGCTGTACTTCTGTTCCATCCTCTCTTCCATATTTGCTAAGGTTTTGGCTAATAGACTGATGAGGGTTCTGCAACAGGTGATTCATGGGGACCAAACGGGGTTTATTAGTGGAAGACAAATGAAAACTAATGTGAGACATATAGTTGATGTGTTAGAGTTTTTGGAAAGGCACAACCAGATCTCTGCTGCGCTAATCTTTTTAGATGCTGAAAAGGCTTTTGATCAATTGAACTGGCAATTTTTGTTGAAAGTTTTAGACAAAATGGATTTTGGGGAAAAATTTTTACAACCGATTAGGGCATTATACCAAAAACAAACTGCCCGAATTATAGTTAACAATAGTTTGACAACAGTATGTAATATTGAGAAGGGCACAAGGCAAGGGTGTCCGCTATCGCCCTTGTTATTTATATTAACATTAGAGATATTATTGGTTAAGATTCGGAATTCGGAAAAAATTAAGGGGATACAAGTTGGAGATCAGGATTACAGATTGAGAGCATTTGCAGATGATCTGGTTGTTACAGTGACCCAGCCAGAGAACTCTGTTGTGGACCTGATGGAGATAATAACACAATATGGGAAGGTTTCTGGATTTAAAGTAAATATACAGAAAACTAAAATTTTGGCTAGAAATATGACAGTTTCGCAGAAGGCTCTCCTAGAAGGATTAACTGGATTTGAGATTGTTAAAAGGGTTAAATATTTGGGGGTGATTTTGTCGCCCTCTAATACAAAGCTATATAAAAATAATTATGAAAAGTTATGGGGGAAAATTCAAAAAGAACTGGAGAGTTGGGAAAAATTGCAATTGTCTTTGTTGGGACGGATTGCAGCAGTGAAAATGAATGTCCTGCCCAAATTTTTATTCTTATTTCAAATGATACCGATTCTTAAGAAAGACTCTAACTTGGAGGAATGGCAGCGTGGTATCAATAAATTTGTGTGGGCAGGGAAAAAGCCACGAGTTAAACTTAAGATTATGCAGGATACTCGTGAGAGAGGTGGCCTTAAAATGCCTAATTTTAAATTATATTATGAAGCTGCTGCACTAGTAGGAATAAGTGATTGGATTAATTTGACACAATCGAGGTTATTAAATCTTGAGGGCCATGATCTGTTGTTTGGCTGGCATGCATATTTGTTGTATGATAAGAAGGTAGATACTGTGTTTAGGATGCATATTTTAAGACAGGCATTGCTGAGAGTTTGGAAGAAGTATAGACATAAGTTAAGCAGCAAGATACCATTGTGGGCAATCCCAAAACACACAATAGAAAATATACATGCTGGTTTCAAACATGATGAGACTACTTACAAGGAAATTTTAAGTTTGGAAAGGAATATTTGGTGCTTGAAATCATATAGTTTCTTGCGAGAAGAGAAGGTTGTTCAGACTTGGTTTCAATATATTCAGTTACAGGCCAGGTGGAAAGAAGACCAAAAAAATGGATTTGCAACGACTGATGAAAATTTGATAAAGCAAATTAGAAATCAAGGACCAGCACATATTAAACGGATATATCTTGCATTGATAGAGATCGATTCAGAAACAGAGCTTGTTAAGGATTGTATGATAAAATGGGCCCAAAACATTCAGGAAGTTATTACAATGGACACGTGGGAAAAGATCTGGGTGAGGAATGTAAAATTCACTCAAGCTCAAAGTTTAAGAGAGAACTTTTACAAAATGTTTTATAGATGGCATCTAGATCCTAAAAAGCTTGCAAGTATGTATCCGAATTATCAGCCTAAATGTTGGAGGTGTGGTGATGAAGAGGCAACATATTTTCACATATGGTGGACATGTAAAAAGGTCAAGGCTTTTTGGATAAAAGTCTGGTGGAATATGCAGAAGATTTTTAAACGGAGGATAAAGTTTTGTCCGCAATTTTTTTTGTTGGGAATAATTGTTGACGCTACAGTTGTGGACTCTAAGTTGATGTTGAATTTAGTTACGGCAGCAAGACTTTTGATAGGTCAATATTGGAAGAAAGAGGAACTGCCGACTATACAAGAGTGGATTTTAAAGGTTTCCGACTTGGCAGAGATGGCGAAGATTTCGGCCTATTTGAAAGATTACTCGCAAGAACATTATATTATGGAATGGAGAAAATGGATTGAGTTTATCCAGAATAAGTATAGGGTCAAGAAGTTTTATCTAGCATTTGAATAAGTCTTCTTTCGTTTTCTTTTTTCTTTTTTTATTTTGTCTTCTATATATATTTAATAATGCTAAGTTTTGTTTGATCCTATATAAGTTAGAGAGTGATGGATTTTAGAATTTATAGTTGTTAGTATATGGTTGTTTATGATTGCTTTTTTATATATATATACCTTGTATTTAGCTCTGGGAAGTCCGGGGGGGGGGAGGGGGGTTGGGGGGAGGTGGGGGGGGAGGAGGGAGGGGGGGAGGGGGGGGAAGGGGGGAGGTAGGGAGGGGAGGAGGGAGGGGGAAGGGGGTTTCTTAAAGGAAAACTGTATTTTTAAAACTTTTCAATAAAAAAAAAAAGTATCAAATAGTCATATATATTTTAAAATAGCTAAAAATACAATTTGAATTGAAATCTCAAATATTTTTAGTAGGATTGTTCCAGAATCCTACTATTTGGCAAAACATTGGAAATTACATATTTCACCAGTCACATCAGGTTGGGAACTTTGGAGAATATGAAGTAATGGCAAAACTAACTATATATATTCATAACAGAAGTTTAAAACAAGAATGGATCCCTTATGTGTCATGTACCACATCACAAGACAAACTTAGACATCTAGAACATGATTTTTAGCGGGGGGGGGATCAAACTAGACTAAAAGATTCAAGTAGAAATCAGAAATATTTCCTAATATTTTGGTTGCAATCCATAGCTAGGATATAATAGGAACAAAGTATATAATTTGTGAGCAAGTAGTTTTTAATAATGGCGATTTTAACTTGGAGCTATCCTCCACAAGTATTGATAGAAAGCAATTTGATTAAGACTTCTCCACTGAAGTATCAATGTGCTTTTATTTTAAACATCTTGGGTTTTTAAATTTTTTCTTCCTTCAATATAAATAATAATAATGGATTATTTAATCTTTCTTTGGCCTAAATTATGGACATGTTTTGATATTTGATGCCACCTCTACCTAAATCAGAATATCTGTTTTTTATGTTCTGTCCATCAGCCAAGATTTCTAAACACACCACTATTTGTGATGCATTCAGTATTTTGGAACGGCAGTCATATGCGTGGTATGTGCTTTGCTGTTACTGTTGTTCTTTTAAAGAAATGCTTTTCAAATTTGGTAACTTAAGATGTGTGGACTTCACAGGAATTCCCAGCAAGCATGGAGTGGACAAAAGCCTGAAAGAATCCAAATGAGGAATTCACAAAAGCCAAACGCTGTTTCCCAAACATTCATGTGCTTTACCCACTTTCTTCAGGAAGTAGCTGCTTCTAAAGGTCCTTCCTGGAAGTATCCTCACTAGGACTTTGTGGGCTGACATTGGATGGAACTGGAAATGAAGCTTTGTTAACATCAGGCCAACTGGGTGAAACTTTTTAACATCAGGCCAGGAGAGGGTGGGACCTATTATGGCCTGGTTGCCTCCAGGGTGCCTCTCTTCTTCCTCCTCTTGATGCCTGAAGATGTCTCACTTCATCTGCTACCCATTCTGTTTGCCTGCCCAGCTGTCAAAACAGGGGGTGTCTCTTTCATTCCAACTCACAAAGTACTAAAAGGAAAGGGAGGGGTGCTTTAATGCCTGTGTTTGGACACAAGCAATTATCCCTAATTATTGTTTTTATTTTGAGCTTGCCCTTCCTGCTGGAGAGCCAACAGATGAACATGCTCTATCCTTCCCAGTTGCTTGATCTCAGTGGATTTTGCGGGCAAGTCAGCAGGGGAGAAGGAGGGGAAAGGCTTGGTGGCTTTCATCTCAATGTGAGTTTAGGGCTGATTCAAACACTTTGTGATGGGAGAATTAACCCCAGGAGCCAGGGCTTTCAATGGCCTCTGATAAGAGATTATACGGGTTGGTGGCAAACTTTTCTTGGCCAATGATTTTCAAAGCCTTTGGAGCTGTTAAATCAAAGCACTATTCAATTGGGACAGACCCCTTACTCTGACCCTCTCTTTTCTCCTGTTCACTGGTGGCAAGATGCAGCCCCAGCAACTTTCCACTCAGACCTTCCCTACTTATTGCCGCCAAAGAGAAACAATAGTCAGAAAGCCAGAAACAGGGAAGTCCTTTATTTTAATAATAATAAAAAAAGTAATTACATTCATTATGCAGCCAACCTCATAGTCAACATTTTCCCCTTAATTAATTTGCTTTAATTGTAGACTTACATGTTAAAAGCAGGGATGGAGATAACCTTTGCTATCCCCACACTGTTTTGAGAAACTATTGAATTCAGTATTTGAAAAACTGGCCATTGAGTTACATTTGGATAGGAAAGGTCTTCTGGCTGGAATAGTTTTATCATTATCAAATGTCATCTGGGAGACAATCAAACAACATTCTCACCAAATACTGATCAGTCTTTGCAGGATAGACAAGTTGTACCACTCTTGCAGTTAGTGAATGACAACTCTTAGTCCTGCATTTCATGGTAGGAAATTCTAAGATGAAGCTTCCAATAGCATAAATGTCTCTGGGAAGCTAATAGCTACTAATGTACACTACAATTTCAATTATTCCCCAGTCAGCACAACTAAGCTGACAATGCCTGGAATAAGTGAGCAAAAAACTTCAGGCTCTTTTGTATTGCTGTTTTTACAGCATCTAGACTTTTTTTTCCACTAGATGAAGAACCCTTTTGTTTTCCAGAAGGAGGTCATTGTATGTATGCACTTGTGTGTGGCATGGCTTCAATTTTATTCATCATTATTTTATTTTTCTTACCATACTCATTTTGTAGTACTTTATTTCATTTGCCACTCTGAAAATAGCTATATTGATGGTTCTCAGATAAATAAACCAGAATTGTTTCTTAATAAAACATCTGAAATGATCTGCAAGAAAAAAAACAATAAATAACTAAGAGTGGGATCCTTGAAGCTTTCAAATAAGTTCAAAAGAGACACATACCCTCTTTAGTTCCTCAGTGGTACAAAGTCTGATGGCATGTGGTCTGCAACTGATGTTTTAATTATCTTCCTTAAATTACTTCTTCTCACTTCTCACAGTTAATTACTAGTGATCCACAATAAACTATTACTGTTATTTATTACTTCTGCTTACATTAGATCTTATATTTCCTTCAGAAGCTCAAAATGTTGATCTTAGCAGTTCCTCCTCAGATTTAGGGAAAACATTTCCTTGCCTGAGCTCCAGATGTGGGTCATACCCACTGCTTTTGATGTTAATTGTTGATTTGTCTTCAGTCAGGAATATATTCTCCAAAACTGTGCACCAGAATGCTCTGATTAATTCATGCACGGTAATGCAAAAGTCCCATTATAGAGTAGTACTATATGTCCAAGAGACATTACTATAGATTCTGTGATAAAAACCCTCTAAGAAAGAATATATCAGTTGGCAATGAAGATGAGATTGTGGCACATTGTATAAGCAAGGTGCACTCCTCTAGTCTTGTTGCTCCCCAACCTCTGAATCAGTGGTGGGATTCAAATATGTGAACAACCAGTTCTCTGTGTGGATGCCACTTCTGGAAGTCCATTCTGGGCCTGGGCAACAAAAAATTAGCTACCAGTTCTGCCGAAGTGGTGCAAACTGGCTGAATCCCACCATGCTCTGAATAGTTAAATTTTCTGGCAAAATAGTTGCTCTTGAAGCTGGAAAAGAAGAGACTATCCAGAGAGCTATAATGAAATGGTGCCTTGCTTGGGAGCTCAAGTAAATGATGTTTTCCCCAAGCCCATTAGGAAAAAAAAACCTGTTTTGGATAACTATTTCACTCCAAAGTAAGTGAATGCAAGAAAAATGTCTTGACTTTGGGCACAGAATACATCCATGCAATGAATTAATAAATGCATACATTAATGCTTTTAGGGAATCATGTGAGTATAACAACTTAAGAGACAAATTCAATTGAGATCAAGTGATGGAAAAGTGTATCACACAATAGGTGGAGTACTGTAAACATCTGCAGCAGGGAGATCTAACATTGGATAAAGCATTTATCTTGGGTTTATTTTATTACTTTATTATTTTATTTTATTTTATTTATTATTTAGGTTCTTTGCCACCATTAAAGTTGTCCTGGATGAGCAAACACTTTGTGTCAAGGAGCAGAGTCATGATTTAGGGATCCTTTTGATGTCATGGTTCCTGCAAGTAAAAGCCATGGCCAGAGGGACCTACATACAGCAGTCCACATACCTTTTGGCTCCCATTGTTGGGAATGTATATCAATTACTAGTTTGACAGATTCTGCATCGGTTGCTGATTGGTTCCTGAGCACAATTTGAGTACAATTTGTCAAAAGACAATGAGCTCCATCCTGCAAGAGTGTTGTCTCATATATGGACTCTTGCTTATGCAACAACTATTGAAGAATTCTAAATAAATTCCTTAAGGGAAGACTGACACTAAACCAAACTGAATGCCACTTTCTTCTTCAAAAGGTTATTTGTCTCAGCTGAAGGAACTAAACCTAATTCAAAATAAGGAGACTTTATTTTTTAAGACCCAACTCCTTGGAAGCTAGCTACCACTGACTACTTTTGTTCTGTACCAGCCTGCTACCGGCCCTGCAACAAAAGTAGGGACGACCCCTTTACAAACGGCAAGAGGCTGGAATAACGTCTGCCACATTTATTACTACAAAAACAAACAAGACACGAACCAAGATACAGGAGCTTTGAAACACTATCCGAGCAGTTGCTTTCAGCAAACCAGCCCTCCCCACACATTCCCTTTATAAAGAGTTCAGGGCGTGGCTTCTCTCTCCCTCCTTCCGAGAAGCCCCAATGCCTTCCTCTGTTTACTCCTACTTGACTGCCTCCTGCGTCGGGCGTCCTTGAACAGGGCCAGCTGTGGGTCATCTTCATCCACACTGTCAGGCTCACACAGCTGGGTCTCCATGGTGACCAAGTGGGAGGGGCCTGCCTGAGGGCAATCATCAGCAAGATCTTCAACCCCCTCAGCAAGGTCTTCAACACCCCCCTCCTCCTCTGAGTCGTCCGACCCAACTGCCGAACCCACAGGCTGACCCTGAATCACAACAACTTTATGAAATGTATTTCCAATCATGTAGGTACCTATTAGCCTTACCAGGTAGACCTGACCTAATTCTTCTTCACTGTAAAGTTACATTAATAGAAACTCGCAAGTCTGAAAGTAAAATTCTGCTGCCATCACCTTTGAAGCCCAAGAACTTAAGGAGGATCCCTTCTGAGCATTTTGCTCTTCCCACTATACATAGTGGGAAGTATAGTTGGAGACGATTGCATTGATTTCTCATGCAAGCAAGATCATCAAACAGAGCCTACAGAATGTTATCTGTCAAGAGTTACCTGATGTACAAGCTGATTTTTGAAAGGGCATGGCACTCAAAATCACATTGCCAATATTAGATGGATTATGGAAAAGGCATGTGAATATCAAAAGGATCTACATATGTGTTTTATCTATTAAAGAAAAGCTTTTGACTGTGTAGAACATAATAAGTTATGGCTGGCTTTGCATGATCTTGCTGTCCCAACCCCCCTGATCAGACTTAACAGATACACTGTACACCAATCAGGAGGCAACAGCATAGTGACACAGATTGGTTCAGGATCAGTAAGGGAGTTAGACAGGGATGTATTTTATCACCCTTTTTGTTCAATTTGTATGCTGAAGTGATCGTGTGGAAATTAAATTTGGAACTGCTTGACATTGTAATGAAAATTGGAAGAAAAACCATAAATAATTTGAGGTACGCAGATGATATTCCAGGAAGACCTGGGGGAAAAATGCTCTGGAAAGTCAAGGACAAAGTGAAAATGTAGCATTGAGTCTTAACATCAGAAAAGCAAAGATAATGATAACAGCTGCAGATGGACATGAGATGTTTAGAATCAACAAAGAGGAAATTGAATTAGTTTGAGAATTTATCTTTCTTGGATCAGAAATTGTTTTACTGGCAGTTCTACTCCTGAAATCAAATGCAGGATAATCTTAGGTCTCACTGCAATGAAAAAACATACATAAGGTCTGGAAAAGCAGAGCTATTGATATAAATACCAAAAGCTGGCCTCTGGGAGCAGTAGTTCTCCCTATAATGATGTATGGGTGTGAGAGTTGGACACTAAAAATGGTTGATTGAAGAAGAATTGATGCCTTTGAACTGTGGTGCTGGTGTAAATTATTACGTGTAGCATGGACAGTCACAGCAACCAACAAAGAGGTGCTGAATCATATATAACCAGACACAGTAGAAGCCAAAATCACAAGACGACCTCTGATGTACTTTGGCCATGTCATACATGCAAATCCATTGAAGTCAATGATGCTAGGAATGGTTAGTGGAACAAGAAGAAGGGCAAGCAAGGAACACGCTGGCTTGATAACATCAAAACTGATACAAAGATGAACATCCAACAACTGAAAGAAGCTATGCTTGACAGGGTAGCGTGGACAGCATTTGCCTATAAAGCCACCAAGAGTCAGACATGACTGAATGGTTAAAACAACAACAAAAAATTTCCATAAGGTGAGCAGAATGCATGTCTGTACTGTATATATAAGTCTACAAAATACTGGCAGTCTTTTAAGAAGATCCTGGTTTTTGTGCACACCCCCAAAGCTGTTGTGTGAACAGATGGTTGACCCATCCATAATTTTACAAAATGCCTAATCATTTTCACAAAAGCCATTCCAGCATCTACATTACAAATGTAATACGTGATGTAGGAAGAAGACAAGAGAAAACAAGGCCATTCTGGCATGCTTTCTGAGATATGGGCTTCCAAATTGTGTTAACTAGCTGTTCTGTTGCTTTAGTTGTGAAACCACTGTGGCAGCAGCCATTTCATTGGGTTAACAAAACTATTTTCATCCTCAGATCCTGTAGCTGTAACTTTGTTGTTGTTGTTGTTAGTTGCGAAGTCGTGTCCGACCCATCGCGACCCTATGGACAACGTTCCTCCAGGCTTTCCTGTCCTCTACCATCTTCTGGAGTCCATTTAAGCTCACGCCTACTGCTTCAGTAACTCCATCCAGCCACCTCATTCTCTGTCGTCCCCTTCTTCTATTGCCCTCAATCTTTCCCAGCATTAGGCTCTTCTCCAGTGAGTCCTTCCTTCTCATTAGGTGGCCAAAGTATTTGAGTTTTAGCTTCAGGATCTGGCCTTCTAAAGAGCAGTCAGGGTTGATCTCCTCTAGGACTGACCGGTTTGATCGCCTTGCAGTCCAAGGGACTTGCAGGAGTCTTCTCCAGCACCAGAGTTCAAAGGCCTCAATTCTTTGGCGCTCAGCCTTTCGTATGGTCCAACTTTCACTGCCATACATTGCAACTGGGAAGACCATAGCCTTGACTATACGCACTTTTGTTGACAGGGTGATGTCTCTGCTTTTTAGTGTGCTGTTTAGATTTGCCATGGCTTTCCTCCCGAGGAGCAAGCGTCTTTTAATTTCTTGACTACAGTCCCCATCTGCAGTGATCTTGGAGCCCAGGAAAATAAAATCTGTCACTACCTCCATTTCTTCCCCATCTATTTGCCAGGAATTGAGAGGGCCGGATGCCATGATCTTGGTTTTCTTAATGTTTAGTTTCAACCCAACTTTTGCACTCTCCTTCTTCACTCGCAACAAGAGACTCTTCAGTTCCTCTTCACTTTCTGCCATTAAGCTGTAACTTTAGGAATTGATTATTACACTGGCTTTATTAGAGGGGATTTAACACATTTGCCATGGGCAGAATAGATTCTCATGATCGGAGTGGTTGCTTCTTTTAGGGACATAGGAGCCACTTCACCATCGTCAAACCCTGGGATCATTGTATATAAACCTGAATTACTCCCCTGCCCTGTGACTGTACTGATTCCCTGCACAAACAACCCGGTCAGAAGAGATTGTCTGAAGTTATCAGAGGCCTGGCATGAATCTTGGAATCTAGTGACAACTTTTGCTAAATGTGTTTCAGATTTGAGGCTGTCCTCAAGTCTGGTGAGTAGGAGGTTTTTTTCCTGCTATTTCTGCTGCCAGATTGCATTTGGGTGGCCTTAAAAGAACGTGTTGTAAGCACTTGGTCATTTGTAACACTTAGAAAAATTGTGCTGCACACATTTCTTCAATGTCCACTATCATTTCTCTCTGTTGTTCCACCAGCGAGCACATATGCAGGAAAGCAGCTGGAAACATCTATATTTGTTTGAAGTGGAAAGCAAAATTTGTAACTTAGCTAGAGCCACCAGGTTGATTTTCTCGGGGAGGAAAATGCAAATAAACCATTACCTACTCATTTTCCAAAGCTTTAGCAATGTTTTCCTCCCCCACCCCCTCCCCCGCCCACCCAAAAGGCCCAAATAGGACAAGGGTTAAGGCATCAGGCTAGGAACTGAGACATGTAGTCCTGAGTTTTAGTCCTGCCTTACATACAAAGCCAGCTGGGTGATCCTGACTCAGTCATTCTCTCTCTCTCTCTCTCTCAATCCTAGGAAGCAGGCAATGGCCAACCATTCCCAAAATCTTGCCAAGAAAACTAAAGGAACTTATTCAAGAAGTCATCTGGAGTCAAAAATTAACTTAAAGGCACACACATACCACACATAAAAGAGACCACTGGTCTATTTTTATTAAGAGCAGCTTTGGGAGAGAACACCTTTCTGGGCTATTTTGCCAAGAACAGACACAGAAATCCTTTGGAACGGGAAGCCATCTGAAAAGTACAGATTATTCTGTAGCCACTCCGGGGCACAATTAGAAACATTTTGTGCATGTGACATGAGACCTCTAAGGGAATCAAATTATTTCAGCCAAACTGAGTCAATAACTGAAGGGCTAGGAAAGCAAACATTTCAAGGTGGGATTCTACTGTTCTTCCAGCTCTGATAAAGATGTTTAACTAGCGAGGAGAAAACACTAAAAAATTGAGTTGAGATAAATAAAAAGGTGGAAAAATTATTCAGAAAAGGGCTGATTATACTAAGAATATCACCATTTATTTTTCTAAGATTTATTCAACACCTTTTTCTTTTCCTAGCCCATACTATCTATGTCTTTTAAACACACAGTCTCAAGGCAGTGAATCACTCCACTGCTTTGTTGCCACGAGGATTAAAAAGCAGGTACCGATAGTATCTTCCATGTTTTTAAGCACAATAGTTTCAGATCAGTACAAGCAAACGGTGCAATTCTATATCTCTCATTCAATAAATTTCAGTTGGTTACACTGAACAGAATTAAAGACTAATAAGGCGGGTTGGGAGCGTAAGTGAGTGGAGGAGCATATGCCTTGCATTCAGAAATTATTACCTACTCAGCTAAAAAAAACCCTTTCTTAGGGCCAACGGTGATCAAGCAGTGGTATTTCTAGAACCATGTTTCAAAGTAGAAGTGAAGCTAGCTAAATAAATAAATAAATAAAGGGTAGGAACAGGACAAAATGTCCTTCACTTAATTTCAAGGCAATTTAAATTAATTAAATACAATTATTATGACTATTCTCCATGTTTTTTTTTAAAATCAGTTCTGTTTTGTTAAACTTGACAATTGAGTAAAATTGTTGTGGAAGCTCTGAGACCTTCAAAACGATTGCAGTTTACATGGGACCCTAGGGCTTTAGATTAGATAAACAAAAGGAGAAAATAACATATAATGTTGAAATACTCTTATCTGAAGATGGGAATCATCATTAGAATAGAATAGAGCTGGAAGGGACCTTGGAGGTCTTCTAGTCAAGCTCAAGCAGGAAAACCTATACCGTTTCAGAAAGGTGACTGTCTAGTCTCTTCTTAAAAACCTCCAGTGATGGAGCGTCCACGATTTCTGGAGGCAAGCTGTTCCACTGGTTAATTATCCACAGTTAGGAAGTTTCTCCTTAATTTCAGGTTGCTTCTCTCTTTGGTCAGTTTCCAACTATTGTTTCTTGTCCTGCCCTCTGGTGCTTTGGAGAATAATTTGACCCCCTCTTATCGGTGGCAGCCCCTCAAATACTGGAATACTACTGTCATGTCACCCTGTTTCTTCTTTTCTTTAGACTAGCCAAACCCAAATCATAAACAGTATTGGGTCCAACACACCAGTGAACTGGCCAGGTGTCATGTGGTTTTGTATGTTCACAGAGTCAATTAGTCATGATGATTGTTTTCTGTCTCCTGAGCAAACAAGATAATTTATATTCTAGAAGTTATGGAACAACAGTAGAAGGGAACAATTGACTTCCTCTTTATATTTTAATGAATACATCTAAAGGTAAAGGTTCCCCCGCACATGTGTGCTAGTCGTTTCCAACTCTAGGGGCCGGTGCTCATCTCCGTTTCAAAGCCGTAGAGCCAGCGCTTGTCCGAGGACGTCTCTGTGGTCATGTGGCCGGCATGACTAGACACCAAAGGCGCACGGAACGCTGTTGCCTTCCCACCGTAGTGGTTCCTATTTTTCTACTTGCATTTTTACGTGCTTTCGAACTGCTAGATTGGCAGAAGCTGGGACGAATAACAGGTGCTCACTCTGCTACGCGGCACTCGGGATTCAACCCGCCAAACTGCCGATCTTCTGATCGACCAGCTCAGCGTCCTAACCCACTGAGCCACCGCGTCCCTTGAATACATCTAGTTGACCATTAATGGGCACTTTGTCTTATGTAAAAGAACTCTTCATAAGTTATTTTATTCTTTCTCACCTATTGTATATGAACAGGATGCTAATAAAGAAACTCAACTTCTTTTCAGTTTCTTCCTGATTTCATCTAAATAATAATTTTATCTTATTTTTTTCTAATCAGAATGAAATGGTTTGCACCATTGCTAAAGTAATATATTCATTTTAATATTTTTTATGTTATTTTCAAAAACATTCAATGTTTTTCAAATAGATAATAATTCCATTTCCTACAGTCACTCCACAAGGTAGATGAGGTACTATTATATTAATAAAGCAGGTAACTTGCTGATTATATAAAGAATGAAAAACAGTGAACCCTGAATTGATTGGGTTGATCCCCTAATTTTTTATGATCAGTGAAATCTAGCTAGCTAAGAAATTCAGCACTTTTGCATCTTAGTCTTAATAAACAAATGTTTTCTTAATTTACAATTTATTGCTTTTAAAATAATGACAAAACAGAAAAACAAAACAAATCACAAAAATTATGATAAAAATACATTGTCAGAGAAAAGAAAAAAACCCAAAGTATTTTAATAAAGTGAAAAAATACAACAAATGAAAAAATGTATAATTTTAATATAGAATTTAGCTACAATTCTAGCTAGACTTATTTAATGCAGTTATCCAAGTGTGTGTGTATAATTAGCATATTTTTCTAACCCAGTATATTTTGCTTAAATGAGTCACATATTTCATTATTTTTGTCCATACAATGTCTACGTCAATAGGCAAACTGCTCATATTTGGCTAGTATAATCCATCTCCAGTTCATTGAGTAAATGGGACCATATATTTATCTTTCCAATGCTGCATTATGAGTCTTTTAGTCATCATAAAGGGAACACATTTACATCATCCAGTTGTCAAATTCCAAGTACTAAGTATGTAGTTCAAGAGAATATTATCCTGTAAATTTTTTAGCTTTTGTTGCATACATATTTATATAATCACTACTTTTCCCCAAAACTTCATATACATAGGATCAGGGCTTTTTTTCTCATAGAATGCTCAGAACGGCGTTCTGGCACTTTTTTTTTTTTTTCAAAAGAAAAAAAAAGCTCCCTCTCTTGGCTTTCGAAAGCCTATTGCAGGAATAGGCAATCTTGGCTCTTTTTTATGACTCATGGACTTCAACTCCCAGAAATCCTGAGCCAGCCACGCTGAGGGGAAAGAAAGAGGTTTCCAAACTGAGCCATGCTGGCTCAGGAATTCTGGGAGTTGAAGTCCTTGAGTCATAAAAGAGCCAAGGTTGCCTACCCTGCACTAGAGGAGGACATTAAAATTATTTGCAAGGTTGCTTCTTTAGCAACTAGACTTTTAGAATCTAAAACAGCTAATTCAAAAAAGCCAACAGAAAAGAACCTCACATTTTTCATCTGCTTCTGTCTTTTGGAAGGTAAAATTAGATAACAAAATAATCTATTTCCTATGTTAACATCTCTGCAATGAAATCAATAAAGGTAACAGGAAAGAAATGAGAAACATTTTTCTCAATGTAATATGTCTAATTTAACTGATGCAAGAAAAAAATATTTGTACATACTCTATTACAACTAAACCACTTTAAATTAAACAATTCTTAAGAATGAAATATTCTTAATTTGGACTTTACTTTTACTGTTTGGACTGTTGTGTGTTTTGAAAAATAAATTATTTAGAATCTAGTTATGTTGCACTTCAGTCTTTAAATAATTAACCTAGTATATGCATAACAATATGTGATGTTTTCCATGGTGAGGTTAACATCAATAACAACATTTATTAAAAAGGCTAAAATAATTTCTGGTGGTATTATCTGTACATTAAAATTTTGTTTAGTCACAATCTTTTCACATTCTGGACAAGCAGTGCTCATGTATCCTAGCAAAAGATGTTACATATGTGCATAAGCGTAGTCAGTAGCATATGCCTTTTTAAAAATATCAAACATGCAAAGAAACAAAAATAAGTCCAAAATATCTGTATTACATCCAGAAATGCCAACTTTGCAACCATTATTTCTCATCCATAACTATGGCACCCTAAGGATACCTGCATACATACAAATGCTTCTCTGGGATCAGTAACACAGCAGAGATTGCTTTTTCATTCCAGTAACAGATTGCTGGGAAATACCAAACATGGCCTTGAGAATTCCAATGTTTGTTACAAATTTTTCTGGATGTGGTTGGAAAGAGGCCTAGAAATGCCAGCACAAATACATCACACTTGCTGAACCCTTCGCTCGCAAAAGCCCCCCCACTCACTCACACTTTGCTCACAAAAGCCTCCAGTCGCTCTCACTCACTCCTCTGTCTCTTTCAAAGGCACCTTGTTCAGTCTCTCCCCCACTCACTCCTTCTCTTTCAAAGGCCTCTTGCTTGCTCGCTCACTTACTTCCCCGTTGCTTCCAAACACCATTTGCTCATTCACTCACTCACTTACTGCCCCATCGCTTCCAAATGCTTCCAAATGCCACTTGCTCGCTCACTCACTTACTGCATTTGGAAGCGACGGGGCAGTAAGTGAACGAGTGCCGGTGCCGGAGGCCATCAGCTGTTTGGCGCCGGAGACCACTGCCACAAGGAACACAACTCTGGGTCGGGGTTCAGAGCAGCTCCGGGTGGGGGCTCAGCACGGGCCGCGGCATGGCAACTGCAGGGAGGGGAATCCCCACGGCGGCTGTGGTGAGGGGAATCCCCGCGGCATATGGCTCCGAGCCGCAGGGGCGGGGGTGCAAAGGACGGGCAGCGATGCTGTAGCAAGACACCAGCATCGCTCCCAGTGACAGCACCTCTGAGTTCCGGCACCATTTTTTTTTTAGAAAAAAAGCACTGCGTAGGATATTGTATAAAAACATGTGTTTCAAAAAAGCATTATCCTTATTATACCTCCAACAAAATGCTGTTTATGACAGTCCTTTTCTATGCAAACATAATGGAGTGCAGTAAATTCTAAATATTATTTTTTGTAGTAAAAGTCATAATTTGAGGCCTATTAACAATCTTGCTATAGAAGATGCTCTCCCATTGGCTAGAAAATACAGGAACCTCTATTTTTATGCCACATATTTCTTTGTCTATCAAATTGGTTTATTGATAAGAAGTATCTATAAAAACTAATAGGTTTTCAAGCTCTGTTTTTTTATTTATTATATTTTTATCCCACCTAATTTTTATAAATAATTCAAGGCACCCAACATACTTATCACTCTTTCTACTTCCTATTTTCCCTGTAACAACAACCTTGTGAAGTAGGTTGGGCTGAGAGACCATGACTAACCCAAGGTCATCCAGATAGCTTTCATACCTAAGGTAGGAGCAGAAGTCAGTTTCTAGGCGAGCACTTTAACCACTACAACAAACTGGCTCTCTCCAGTTTAGTTTTAAAGTAAGGTAATTTCAGAGGAATTGAAATTTGCTCTCATTGTCAGATTGTCTTTGAGCTATCGTATTCATTTTTTTGTTTTAATGCCTATGTTTATTTGACCCATAGTTTATTCAGTTTTCTGGATTTGTATGACACGTAGAATTATGCATGAACCTCATTGATTTAATTTCATAGAATATGTACCAAAGTTAAATTGTGATGAATAGTTTGTAATTTAATAGGTTATGCAAATAATTGCATATCATTGAGTCCAGCCTAACCCCTAGTGAATGGGGTCCCCTAGTGCATGGACCCCTAGTGAATGGACAAATGCCCATCATTTCAACCTGTCTCTACAGCTCTTCCAAAGACATTCCACTGATTATTTATTCATTAACCCCATCTTCTACTTCCTTCAGCTTAGGTAAGCATGGTACTTGTTTTCTTGACCGTCATCTACTTGTATTCCTTGCCCAAAATAGAAAAAATGTTTCTGACCTAAGGATCCTAAACTTGTCTAAATGTTTCAGTCATGTCCATAGTTATCTTGGTGATAATACAAAAGTTTTCCATTGCTTTCTTCTGATTTTTAATTTTTTAAGTTTCTTATGGGAGATTGTTGCCTTCCTTCACACTTGTAGAATTCCACTTACTTTCACTCCCCTTTGTGCATTCATTTTAGTTTCTTGCCTTCTGTTTGGGCTTTGGAGGCAAGAGTGATTCTACCAGGAGTTGTCATTCCCAGTAGCATTGGTGATCTATTTAAGCTGTCAAGGAAGTAAACCCTTAAGGAGATTGTGCAAATATAGTCATATTTTACAAGTGGGACCTATCACAAAAAAAATTGCAATGTGGAGTATTTTGTTCAGGCTTTCCATCCGTCATTCACATCCTTTTCCATTATATTTTATTCAATTTATTATTCCATCATTTTTCATCAACTTCCAACAGCCAGCAAGATTTCCATGCCCACTGATCATGCTCAGTCTTCACTGGGCTATGTTGAGCGGTGTCTTAAGTTCTTTCTTTTGCAGCTATTTAAAACTTTATGCAAAACTCAGACTTCCTAATTTGCTGCAAAATGTAGGGCTTCTTTCTGGTGTCCTTTGTGTGGTCTCCTTAGAGATCAACATTTGTTTCTGAAATTAAAAGATAGAAAGCTTGATAACATTCAGCTCTTTGTGGGTGGCTTTTTATGACTTTTATGCTATTGTAAGACTAAAGACAGCATGATTGGGTCATTAGTAATTTACACTTCAGTCCTATATCCCAGAGGAGAATATAGTTTATACTTTTGTATGACTGTATTGCCAATTATATTAGAAAGTGGCTTCAAAAGATAGCTTCTTTGCGTGCAATAGGTCTTCTCCATCTGGAAGATATTGAGAAGTACCCACAGGGGACAAACATCCATAATTAAAGCTGCAATATTTTTTATGGAGATCATAACAGATGGCCATAAAATCTTCCATGCCTCAAACTGTAGTCCTAGTAAATAGTGAATATCTGAAGGTTATATCATCTGCAGAGTAAAAGATAGAACTAGTCAAGATATACAATTAATCAGGTTAATATATTGGAGAATTGCAAAAACAAAGAAAGCTTCTCATTTATTCAGAGAAGCTGGACAGAAAAACGAACAGCACTTAAAGAGGAGTCTCACCTAAATAAGAAATGCAAACTTGTGGAAGGGGCAATCATATTGGCTACACAGAACTCTTTGGTGATATTTCAACATTGGTGAGCTGGGCTGGGGCCCTGATTTTAGAACTGTGACCTACAAAAAAGGTAGTAGAATTTTGTTCATGCTTCCCATTAGTCATTCATAAACTTTTCCATCATATTCCATTCCATTCATTCATCCCAATCCCACAAGTCTCTTCCTACCCCACCCCCATACTTATTCATAGCTATTCATATATACCAGCTTCAGCAGTGAGATGGGCATCATATAAACTTAATAAATGAATAATAAAAAGTACACACCCCTGTATGAATTTAGGTTTATTGGACTGGAAATGAGTTTGCCCAGAAATTTTAACTCTGGGCCTTAAAGCAGACAAATGTCAACTCTCACATTCTGGACAAATGTTGTGAATCTTGAAGATCCCTTAGTGGGACAGTCAGCATTTACTGGCCTAAGAAGAAAAATGAAAGATTTCCTAAATAGCACAAGAGTAGGAAAGTCATGGGAGATATTCATGTAAAAAACTGCCTGGATCACTGCTCTTGAGTCAAAGGAGAACCACAGCTGGATGGAGTGTCCATCTGTGTTGTTTCTTTTGGATCTCAGCTGGAACTTTGCTTTCAGTCAGTATCTAATAACTGATTTGTGAGCAAATATTTATTGCCCTTTTCAGATAACTCTTCAGGCATTCTGACTTCAGGCTGGATGCCAAGGTGCGTTCTGCCAGGCACTGCCAGGAATCAAGCAGAAGTAGTGTACTAATGGTGAGGGTGAACCATTTGCTCATAAATCTTTTTGCATGAACTGCCTGGAAAAGGAGAGAAAGAAGCTTGAAGCAGCCTGAAGAAAGAGGTGGGAGGTTATTGAAGGTGCTGCCAAAGCAACACTAGTTCAAAAAAGAGGTTATAAGAACAAAATTCCTATTCCTTTTAGCATGTTTCCCTCTTTATACAGCCTTTAAAATCTGTTGTCAAGCTTGCGCTTGAGTGAGGAAGAATTGGGGTTAAATGAATCTATGTAATGGGACACTTATTGTAGACTTAAGGAAGAATTGAGAATTGCATTTTTGGCAAATTTTTCTTTCTCGCTCAGTGCTTGTTTAACTCTTAGTCACCTCTATCTTTTTACCACAATGATTTATCTTATTTGTTGCATTTACAGCCTTCCACAATTTGACAGGGTCTTGGTGGTTAGGAAGAGCAGGGAACCTTTTTCATTTTGTGGGTTAATTCCCTCACAGTTAATCTAGCAGGAGCCACTGGCAGTGTTAGGTGCCTGTCTTTTTCTTCTCTGTTCTTTTTGACTGTCTGTCTATATATCTGTCTGTCTATGTCTCTCTGTCTCTCTCTTTCTATGAGAGAGAGAGAGAGAGAGAAAGAGAGAGAGAGAGAGAGAGAGAGAGAGAGAGAGAGAGACTAAAATATATACCGTATTTTCCGGCGTATAAGATGACTTTTTAACCCATGAAAATCTTCTCAAAAGTTGGGGGTCGTCTTATACGCCCAGTCGTCTTATACGCCGGAAAATACTATTCACCTCTCTGATCTTTTCTCTTTTCTGCTGGACGGCGGGATCGCTGGGTGAATGGAGGTAGGCGATGGCGACCCGTGGTTAAGCGGCCGATGGCGAACGGGTGAAGGAGGGCAAACTCTCGTCAGCTCCTGGGGCAGCTACTGCAGCCGCCACTGTTGCTTTCTGTAGGACTGGCCATGCTGGCGCTTCCAATGCTGGCTGTCAGGTCCCCGAAAAGAGGAGGGGCAGGCAGTCCCCAGAGGTGCGCTGCTCGACAGTAGGAAGGGAGCACCTTTGCTCCTGCCAAGGCACCGCCTGACCCGCGCCGACCGGAAGAATCGCTTGCCTGGTCACGGAGTGCGGAACAGCGGTACTTGGCGCCCCTCTTGCCCGCAGACCATGCAGCGGCCCTCGCCAGCCGGCCTCGGCATGGCCGCCCCAAGCCTGGCTCTCTAGCGCGTCTTCCGGGCCTGCCTGGCCAACCGTCTCCTGGGCGGGGCTTGGCTCCAGACGCAGCGGCTGCTCCGTCTGCAAGTGCTATCTCAAAGCCAAATCGCGCTTGGTCGTGCAGGCTGCCGAAAGGTGGGGACTCAGAGTTCCCGCAGTGGTTGTGGCTTCTGGCGTGCTGTTTGCAGAGTCTGGCCTGGAAGAGCACGTGGCTTTGCACCATTTGCATCAGACGGGGCTGAATCTGAATCGGGCTTGTGTCGGACACTTGGCAACTGGCATGTGAGTATTTTCTGGCATATAAGACGAAAAATCTTGAAAATCTTCTCAAAAGTCAGCGGTCGTCTTATACGCCAGAAAATATGGTACTTTCTTGCTCTTTCCCTGTCAGGAAACTGTCAAGCATAGAACAGAATTCTTTTGAAAGATCAACATTGTGGGCCACTACTAAAAAATCAAAATGGTAACTGCAAGTATATGTTTGAAGTCCTGCCTCCCTTTTACAAGTCTTGCATACATGTATAACACTCATTTAAAAAGATATTTGCTTGCATCACTGTAAAGTATTGGGATTTTTACTTGTACTGATTCACGTGTGTGTTTAAATGCTGCTTAAAGGTTGTTCAGTGGTGTATCTGTGTAACCGTCTCTGACTAAGCCAGACTTCTTGTCTCCAAGAAGATCATTGGTAGATTTGGGATAGGAACACGTTACTTTAAACCTAGTGGCTGCCGCCTAGTGGCCAACCATATAAGTAGCTGCGCAGCAGCCACTGTTTCAGTTCTGTTCCTGTTTACTTCAATAAAGCATGGAACATGTTTGCAACCTTCCGTCTCGCTTATTGCCTGCAAAGAACCGGCTACACAACAATCACCATTTGGAATCAAATGAAGGCAGGAAGGCTGAGTACTGATGTTTGCCAACCCAGTTTGTAGATCTTGTGAAGTGTTCTGAATCTGATTTGTGCAGAGATATGACCATTCTTCTCATGGTGTGGAAGAGATGAAACAGCTTGCTTTTCTGTAACTCCCTTTGCGTCTATTTGTACGTCCTCAAAACTATTACCTGCTTTGCCAATAGATGGAAGGAGGAGGCTTCTGTACAAAGGCACCAAAGGCTGCTTCAGCTAGCAGCGAAAAGCTGTGTGGCTTCGTAATGTGACATTGAAAGGATGCATTGCTTCCAAAATCTTCTTTGAAGGACTTCTTTGGAGCCCAGCCATTCTTTCATTCCATCTTAATTTCAGCATGACTTCCTTTTTTTCATTCTAGATTGAAAGTATTATGGCAAAGGTTAGAGCACATATGGAAAACATATGACTTTTAGTTTTGGTGATGATCATGGTGATTATGGTAATATCACTTCTTTGTAGTCAACAGTTCTTTACAAATTAACATGTAAACAATCAGAAAAAACACCACAGATTTTTTTAAAAATACAATTTCTGGGATCTTTCTATTTAGCCAAAAGGTTACAGAGGCCCCATGTGGAGAGGCACGGAGAATCCAAATGATATATGCTTGTGGGAAATTTTTTACTTGTCCATCAGATCTTGGCATACTCCATTTAATCCTCCAGGGAAAGATTGAAGGCAAGTGAGGTCCAGGCAGAAGAAGAATATCACGACTTCAAAATCTAAGGGACTGATTTGGACAAAACTCAGCAGCACTTTTTCATGCGGCTGCTGATAAAAACAGGATGGCCAACATGATCGCCAACCTCCGATAACAGATATGGCACAAGAAGAAGAAGATCAGATCCCTGGGAGATACGCTTGTCTTCCCATAGTATACAGGAAACAGTCAAGGAAGCTGATGAAAAGGGGGAGACTTGAACGTTCTCTTCCTTTTCTGGCAAGGTTGGCATATTCTGCAACTATTAGCAAAGGAAAAGTAGCCATTTTGATCAGGATGATTGGGGGAAAGGGAGTAATCTGGTGTCCATTAACTTTAATCGGAGCACAGCTATTGGTATTGTGGGAAGTCAGCCCCCCCCCAAGAGAAGGAAATATTAAAAGGGCAGAAAAATATATTTCCTCAAAGGATCTTAAAGAGGCAGAAAAGCATGCCCAGTTTTTTCTTAATAGCCCCAAGTCTGCTTCCCCCAAGAAGAAACCAGCTCTATAGAAATGCAGATGCAGACCATTCAGGAAAGTTGAAGCTAGAAGATTAAGGAGACAAAGACACCTAAAATCTACATACCCCACCCAAAGTCTAAGGCAGGACATAATAGGATTAACCCACAGATGCCAAAGGGACACAGGTCAAAATACATGACACAGGAAATACAAAGCCTCAAAACAGGAACACGGAAACAACTCCAAACAAAAGGCTCCAGAGGGTATAAAAACCCACTCCCTACATTTGATCAGCCCTTTTCCCTGCCCCCCTTTTTCTGCCAGAGCCATCTTTCTGTCTGGTTGTCCACTTCAATAAACTGCAACCTTCTTTCTAAAGCAGTCACCATGTTTATTCCCAGCTTGGACTGAACCACGATGAAGACTTTTCTTTCAACAGTATCATTAGAGCAATGCTGTATACAGGGTCCTTCAGCCTGATAGCTAAAATACAGTAACATTTCCTGGAACAATTGCCATCACCAACATCCAAGTTTCCTGAATCATCATCATCATCATCATCATCATCATCATCATCATCTATTATTAGTCAACCAATTGGTGAAATGAATTCTCAGTTGTGCAAACAAATTCAAATAGAATTTAATACCTTTGGTGCTTGATACAGTAGGTTACTTTGTCTGGTTTTAGAATGATATCTCTCAGAACCTCCAGTCAAGAGATCAAAGCAGCCACTAAATTAGACAAAGGTGACATTAGAGCATGTTTTTTTAATTAAAAAGTTTTATAAAAGTTACAATACAAACCCACCCCAAACCACCCCCCTCCCCCTCCCCCACTTCCCAGAACTGAATACAGGGTTACAAAAATAACAATCAAAATCTAAATAACATTAACCAACTATATATGTAACCAAGTTCCTAATGCACTTTAACTCCCCTTTAACATGAACACAAACAAGATAAAAGTAAACATAATAATAAGAACATAAAAACAAAATAATATCCATATTCTTAAACAATAATAATAATAATAATAATAATAATAATAAAATATAATAAAAACTAATAAAAATACCATAAAAACATACTAATATTAATAATATCATTCTATAATTCATTCATAAGCTAGATGAAACTTTTTAGTCCCATATTTGTTCTGAATATAATCTATCCATCTTCTCCAGACCGAAATGTATCTTTCTTCTGAATGATCCTTCAAATAAGCAGAATTCTTAGCCATTTCTGCCAAATTTGACACCTTAAGTGACCAATCTTCTATAGTAGGCAAACTTTCTTTCTTCCAATGCTGACCTACCAAGAGCCTTGCTGCTTTTATCAAATTCAACATCAAATTTGTTTCTTTAGTATCACAATCTATAACAATACCCAATAAAAACAATTGTGGAGAAAATTTTATCTTTCTCTTAAAAATCTTTTGAATATTCCACCAAATTTTAATCCAAAAAGCTTTAACATTTCTGCAAGTCCACCATATATGATAATAGGTAGCATCCAAACTACCTCATCTCCAACATTTGGGCTGTAAGTTAGGATACATGCAAGACAATTTTTTGGGATCCAAATGCCATCTATAAAACATTTTATAAAAGTTTTCTCTTAAATTTTGAGCCTGGGTAAATTTCACATTTCTAACCCAAATTACCTCCCATGTATCCAATGGAATTGGTTCTTGAATATTTTGAGCCCACTTGACATTAGAGCATGTTGAGAGAATAATTAAGGGAAAATTTATACACAAACACATAAACACACACACACAGAGAGAGAGAGAGAGAGAGAGAGAGAGAGAGAGAGAGAGAGAGAGAGAGAGAGAGAGAGAGAGAGAGAGAGAGCAATAGCAATGGCAATTAGACTTTTATACCACTTCACAGTGCTGTACAGTCCTCTCTAAGCAGTTTCCAGAGCCAGTATATTGCCCCCAGCAAACTGGGTCCTCATTTTATTGACCTCAGAAGAATGGAAGGCTGAGTCAACCTTGACCGGTGAGGATCGAACTGTTGGCAGCCAGCAGAATTAGCTTACAATACTGCACTCTAACCACTGCGCCACCATGGCTCAATGGTGTTATGTATGTAACATTTTTGCTTTGATACAGCACTTTGGGAACATCCAACTTCTTTTGCAATTACCTTTTGAGGCTTTCCCTCCTTATGGAGGGTATCAATGATGGTTTTCTGCACAACTGTCAGGTCAGCAGTCTTCCCCATGATTGTAATTCCTACTGAACCAGACTGAGAGACCATTTAAAGGCTCAGGAACCCTTTGCAGGTGTTATGGCTTAATTAGCTGATTAGAGTGGGACACTTTGAGCCTAGAATATTGCACCTTTTCACAATATTCTAATTTTCTGAGATTGTGGTTTTGGGGTTTTCATGAGCTGTACGCCATAATCACCACAATTATGACAAATCACGGCTTGAACTATCTTGTTTTGCATGTAATGAGTCTATCTCATATATTAGTTTCCCCTTTTAAGTTGCATTACTGAAATAAATGAACTGTTGCATGATATTCTAATTTTTCGAGTTTCACCTGTACAATCTGAATGTAATCAATCTGCAAATCAGTTACATTTATGTGTCATGTGTCCTTGCCCAAGAAAAATGGGACCACCAAAAGTAATAAAAAAAAAGTTACTCTACCCATTTCTGCCTCTACTCACTGCTGACATGTCCCCTAACAGATTTCCCAGTCTTGTGCATCTAAAACTATCCCAGGTTGATCAACAATTGTATTATTTATGCCATCACTTGCTAGCTGGGCAGGCAATGGCACAAACTAGCTATAGGACCTTCTCAGCAAAGGTGCCAATATTCAAAATGTCCTCCCCAGGGACATTCATCAAATGTTCATTCTTCTCACATTTCAGTACTGTAAGTGGGCTTTAAACAGAAAATCCTTTTCTGTTTTGAAAAGGATTTTAGGCATGATGACCAGCCTTTTAAAAAAATGTAATTCTTGAACCAGCAGAAAACTATCGGAATGTGAAACAAGGTGTCCCCATTTCCAATCCATCTCCTGCCTCAATTGCCTGTTTTAAATCATTGCCAACCACCTGGGCTTTCCATCAAAATAATGGATTGCAGATTTTACACACCTTGCAACTGTTTTTGCATGGTGTTGTCAGAATTATAGAGTAAACCTTGCTTTCATGTCTATGAATATCTTGAGGCTATCTCATGAATTGCCAGGGGTGGAGAGAAGCCTTTAGATTGCTATTTTATGGCATTTATAGTTCTTAATTGTATGCGTGTAGAGATTAATTGCCTTAATATTCAGGCAACCATTTTATCATTTGAAAGCTGTTTTGGAACAACCAGCATATAAAATATACCTGAGGTAAGTGTTTCAGAAAGGAGCTTCCCAAGTTTTCTGGAGAGTAAGAGGAGTAAGAGGATTAATACTTTCAACCTTACAAGTTTGTTAACTTGAAAGGCTAACATGTTTATTGCAGTTCTCATATGTGTCTGTCTCATCACTTTTACCCAGCTGAAGTATTTGCCCTCCATTTCTAGAACTTCAAGGACAGGGAAGAGCTGATTCAGTGCTGTTTCTGAGTTCCAGCACTGATTTCTCTGTATTTTTACAGGCTTCTAGACTCAGCAGCTCTCCGAAATTGTTTATACATTAACTGCCAGCAGCTGAAATAATCAAGTATGCTGGACCATAGTTAGCTCTGGAGCAACAAGGTTATGAAATTATTTGTTAGATGCACTCAAATATTGCGTGAAATGAACCAGGTGACATTGGAGGTTATTTGGAGAAGACAGAGTCTCATGGAAAACTGAGCATTTCATCCTTTATTTCAAAATGGCTCAGAAAAGACAAAGGGCGTTGTTCAGGGTACAGAAAAGCTGCATCTTTAGCTTGTTAACAAGTGAAAGAAAGCACACAGTATTGTAGAACTGTTTTCAAATTTCATGCATCTCATAGATGCAGTTTTATAAATGCAAGAGAAAGAGAGAGGGAGACAAGGAGAAAGACAGAGACAGACAGAGACACACACACAGAGAGAGAGAGAGAGAGAGAGAGAGAGAGAGAGAGAGAGAGAGAGAGAGTAAAATATTTAAGCTCAGGCTGAAATCCTATACAAAAAAAACTATTTATCCAGGCCTTGGGACTCACCTATTTGGGATGTTTTAGGTTTGCTTTGTTGTGATTGGATTGCTATCTTGTGATTTGTGATGTAGTTGCTTTTTTACTTGGTTTGGTTAATTTTCGTTTTTTTTAAAAAAAGTTATTTTATTGTTGTGAGCTATCTGGAGTTGGGCAAAGTCATACAAAATGAAATAGATAAATAAAGTCCAATTCAATTTAGCAGTGTTTTTTTAAAATAAATTTTATTTAAAAAAATTAAATAAAAAAACAAGAACATTATTACAAAGTACTAAAAAGTGCATCAAATAGAAAAACACCAAAACATCCTAGACACCAAAAAAACAAAAACAACAACATTAGACAGGACCGGGGAGTGTAATACTACCCCTAATTTCTTTTTCTCGTGCATCCCAGGCTAAGTAACCTTTAATTACCAAATATTAGAAATCTATAATTGTATATATCTCCAGATTCTATACCTCAAATAATACTGCTAAACTTGTAAGCCGCCCTGAGTCTTCGGAGAAGGGCGGGATATAAATGGAATTAAAATAAAAATAAATAAATAAATAATGCATCATCTGGTATTTCCCCCGTTGAGATTAAATATTCTATTTTGTAACCATGAATACCAGGAGTCCCAACTTTTATTGAAAAGTGATTCACTTTTCCCTTTGAGAATATATGTCATTCGATCTGACTCTGCGCATAGTAATACTTTTTCTATTACTTGATAGTCCGTTGGGATTTCCTTCGTCTTCCAATATTGCGCATAAATCATACGTGCCGCTGTTGTAATATGTATTACTAGATACCAAACATTTTTTGGTACTTCTTGTGGCTTCATCCCCAAGAGGAAAAATAGCTGGGTCCAATTGAAGATCATATCCTGTTATTTGAAATAACCATTTTTTTATATTGGTCCAGTAACGCCTAACCTTTGGACAAGTCCACCATTGATGGTAGAAAGTGCCCCTGGCAGAATCACATTTCCAACATTTGTCATTTGTATTGGGAAACATTTTTGAAATTCGTGCGGGAGCTAAGTACCATCTATACAACATTTTGTACATATTTTCTTTAAATGCCGTTGCTAATGTTAATTTTATATTTTTCTTCCAAATTTGTTCCCACTCTTCTAATTCCCCCAGGCAATCATTACGTCATTTATTGTTCCCCCTTCCATCCCATGGAACAAAAGTAGATTATAGGTCTTAGATAAAAATTTAGCATCATTTCCCCATAAAATCTTGTCTAATTCTTGTGGGATTATATTGATTCCAAATTCCTGCTTATCCCTATTAAACCTTGAGCTCATTTGAGAATACAACCACCAATCCAACTCTATACCCCCAGAATGTAACTCCTCCCTGGATTTAAGATTGCCTCTCAGATCTATGAGATCTTTATACCTATAGTTTCTGTCTGGATTGTGTAACGTTGAATAAGTTACAGCTTCCAAAGGATTAAACCAGCCAGGTATCTTTGTATAGATCCACCCACTCACCATACGCCAAGAGTTTATCAATACATCCCTAATATAATGATTAGAGAAAACTTTATATTGACTATCCTTCCTTGGCCAGAGATAGGCATGCCATCCCTGCGTTACGTTATATCCTTCAATAGTTAAAACCCTCCTTCTAGATAACACAACCCAGTCCCTAATCCAAGCCAAGGCAGAGGCATGGTAATACAGCTCCCAATGTGGGAGCCCCAGTCCTCCCCTTGTTTTGTGCTCCTGCAGCGTTCTTCTTTTAATACGCGGCTTTCGATTATTCCATATGAATCTACCAACTATCTGTTCTAGTTTTTTAAAAAATTTCTTATCTAGTTTTGCAGGAGCAGTTTGGAATAGGTATAACCACTTTGGCAAAATATGAGTGTTAATCACTGCGATTCGTCCTAGGATTAAGAGTTGAATGTTTTTCCAGCTGTCTAATTTCTTCTCCATCTCAGTCATCAATTTTTGATAATTTAATTTCTTTATAGATGGACACCTTTAAGATAGCCAAATACCTAAATATTTAACTTTTTTTAACTATTTGGATCCCCATCACCTCTTGTAATTGTACCTTGGATTCAGTTCCAATATTCTTTAACAAAAATTTAGTTTTATCTCGATTAATCTTTAAACCTGCTACTTCTCCAAAGGCACTAATTTCCTCCAATAATTTAGGGCCTGATTCCAATGGGTCTTCCAAAATAAAAACTAAGTCATCAGCAAAAGCTTGAAGCTTATATTGCTGATCATTTATTTTTAATCCTTTAATATTATTATTTTGCCTAATTATAATCAATAGTGATTCTAAAGTCAGAATAAACAGTAGAGGTGAAAGGGGGCATCCCTGTCTCGTACCTTTTTGTATATCAATTTTCCAGTCATTTCACCATTGAATAATACTCGGGCAGATTGCGTAGTGTAAATTGTTTGTATAGCTCTTACGAAATTTGGTCCAAATCCCATTTTAATCATCTGACATATTAAAAATTCCCAACTAACCATGTCAAATGCTTTCTGAGCGTCAAGAATCATCATTGCCAACTGTTTGCTAGGGTGCATCTCATAATATTCCAACGTATTCATCACTATTCGCAAATTATCTTTTGTTTGCCGATTTGGAAGAAACCCATTCTGATCTGGATGTATAAATTCTCTTAAGAAAACTTTAAGCCTGCCCGCCAGAATTGAGGAAAAAGAATTATAATCTGCATTCAATAGCGAAATGGGTCTATAATTTTTAACCAAGGTACGATCTGAATCTTCCTTTGGGATCAAAGATATATAAGCCTCTGTCCATGACTGGGGTATTTTCCCTTCACTCAAAACCTCATTAAATAAATCTTTTAAATGGCCACTAAACATTTCCAACATCTCTTTATATAATTCCGCCGGGAGTCCATCCGTTCCCGGGGTTTTCCCATTTGATTGTTTCTTAATTGCCTCCTTTATTTCCCCTTCTGAGATCTCTGAATTCAAAATTTGTTTTACATTCTCAGGAACCTCCTGTAAATCCACCCTTTCTAAGTAACTTCCAATCCTTTCTTCTAAAATTGGGTCTTTCTTATACAATGCAGTAAAAAATTCCTGAATCACCTTTTTCTTTTGATCATTTGATCCCACCATATTTCCCATCCCATCCTGTAACCATTCTATTTTTCTCGCGATTGCTCGCTTCCTAAGCCTATAGGACAACCATTTTCCAGCCTTGTTGGCATGTTCAAAAAAAATTGTTTATTCCTTTGAATTTTCTCTGCTAATTCATGTTGATCCAAGAGGGAAAATCTCGTGTTGCGTAATATCTTTTGTCTCCCTCGCTATTACTGAGGATGGGTCTTTCTGAAGAGCCTCCTCGGCCTCTGTCAACATTCCCATCAACTCCAATCTCTTAACCCTCTCTTTCTTCCACTTATATGCCAAATACTTAATTGCTATCCCTCGAATCACTGCTTTCGCAGTGTCCCATATAATTTGAATTGGTGTATCTTCCCTTCTGTTCTCCTCAAAAAAGTATCCCATTTCCTGGTTCAACAAGTTTTTGAATTGTTCTTCTTTTAAAAGAGCTGCTCTCATTGTCCATCTATACCTCTTCTTTTCTCCTTTCCAAAGCAAAACTAACGGGCTGTGATCTGCCCAGTCATTAGTCGTAATCTCTATTTCCCTAACCATCTCTTTCAATTCATGGGATGCCCATATCATATCAATTCGGGTCCATGTTTGATGCCAGCAGTGTTGATTACTGTGTAAAAAATATGGAATTAAATTATGAATTAATTGTAGTTCATAGTGGGGAAGTTTCAGCCCCACAGACTCTCTCTCTCACACACACACACAGACATACACACACACAAATCCCAATATGCTCATTTGTTACAGAAAAAGTGTGTGTGTGGAGAACTCCTTGTTTCCTGCTCTTCCCAGTGATCTTATATTTAGAGGGCTGTTTTCTATTTCCACAAGAAAGCATCAGTAACCATTGTTCCTTCTGCTTGAGTGAAGAACCACATGGAAAACCAGACAGGTGTAATAGCGACCTGGGACCACTGAGGGGGACCCCTCCACTTTCTCTCAGTCAGCCTTCTTCCCAGAATTATCATGAGGCTCATGATGGAAGGAAGGCTGTGTTAGCTGCATTGAGCTTCTTATGGGATATACGTTTAATAAATAAATATGTGGCCAGTATCCAGAAAGTTAACAATTTGCCTTTTCCCAATTAAATAAAGTAGGATTAAGAGCAGATTAACTTGTTTTCACTGAAATTAAAGCATGATCATCTTAATACAGGTGGATAAGTATTGTAATAAACTACCATATAATCAAGAGTGTTTCTCAATCTTAGTGTTTCTCAATCTTAGCAAATTTAAGATATGTGGAGGTCAACTACCAGAACCCCAGTCAGAATGAATGAATGAATGAATGAATGAATGAATGAATGAATGAATGAATGAATGAATGAATGATTCATTCATTCATTCATTCATTCATTCATTCCAGTTGGGGGATTATGGGAGCCAGGTTGGAGAATATACAGACTATTTCATGTTTTGATTTCATTTCAAATCTAAAAAGATTTGGAATCTGTGACCAATCCAACGTAAAGATCATGCTGATGGGAAACACCATTCCCCATCAAGTATAGAAAAGATAATGGCTTGGCTCATTGTTTTAATTACAATGTCCTAGCTTAAATATACTTACTTCACATAAATCTTACTTAGAAATTTTCAGACTGGTGACTCCCTGTACTAATCTTAAATGTTTCCTTCAATCTTAACACCCCTCCTTCACTGTCATACAAGCTAAAGGCTGTGTAGTTAAAGCATGAATTTAAAAATCTCCAGTTCAAATCTTGCTTCTGTGTGAACTCATTAAAAAAGCCTTAGGCAAGTCTCTTCATCTTAGTCTCAACATTCACATTTACAGTATGAAGGATAATAACACAGTCTAATTGTTCTGAGCTGAAGGGAGGAACGTATACATGTATATGTACACTTGAAAATGCTACCCAAATGTTAGATTTGTGGAATGCAAGGCAGAATACAAGACAGTTCAATCTGTAACATAGTCTCATCTTCCTCCCATTAGGAATTGATTTAGAATTGATTTAGTTGTACTGAGAGTGATTCCACTGATTTCAACATTGAAGTGGTACTTTGGAGCCAAAGCATTATCCTTCCCACATCCTGCAGCAGCTTTTAGTTGTGAGATCAGTATTTCCAGAGCCTTGATTACCATTCCCCAGTGGAAAATCTCCCTGCTTTCAGGATGCAGCACCTTCCCTTCAAAAAAGACCACACTGGAAGCCCACCCCTCGTCAGTTGTCTGATCTCACCCAGGAAAATCCTTCTGACTGTTACAACAGCAACCAGAATGAAGCTGTTTCTCTTCAGTGGAACAACTCCTATGCAGTGTGCAGGGGAATGTATTGTACAGCTAATTAAAGACACATTTTTGCAACCTCAAGTTATAATCAACACATGGTAAAAGGTCATTATTTTTAAAACTTTCAAGCTGAAGCAGTTTGACAGTGGGAGGTGAATCTCTCAAAATCTGGCAGCAATATTTCATCCACTAGTTGACTTTAACAAGTGTAGAAAAGAAATAAATTTAGACAGTATGAAACATAGTTGCATCAGTGTTGGAAGGAATCCCATGAGGGTTTCCAGGTGCCCTCTATCAAAATTTCTGTCCAAAGCTCACAAGTTGATTTATGGACTGAAGATAGAGTTTAGTTGGCACTTCCTCCTACAAAATCACCCCTGCCTTGGATGAACTGTGGACTTCTAAAAAATACTTTGAAAAATCAGATGAATTTCTTCCCTCCCCCAACTTCTCCTTAAGTCATGCAATAATAAAGATGGTTTTTCCTACATTTTTAATCTGTACCTATATTTTGCTTGCTGATAATATGGTTATTTATTTGATTTTTTTTTACTGTATCTTAATATTATTATCTCCTTTTTTGGATTACCAATGCAGCAAACAAAATCTAGAAAAATATGGTGACATGTTATTATCACTAAAGAAAAGATAGATGGACAGACATAGTTGCCTGTTAAATTAATTTTAATTTAATCTAAACAACATTTTCAGAGCCACTACAGTAAAGCACAAGAATAGCATAACCAAGAATACATTGTTATTAAAAGCCAGTGAAACCAAAGGCTTTTCAAAACCTTTTATGATATTGAAACTAGAGGCATAGACAGCAGAGCCCTTAGGAAGAATGTTCATAAGGCATGGCAGTTGCTACTGAGAAGAACTTATCCTTAGCATCTATCAACCTAAGTAACCTTGAAGTGGGCCAATGAATTGGCCTCTGATAGTGATCTTAAAACTTGAGCAGCCTTTCATATGAATTAGCCTCAAGTCATTTAGAGTTTTAAAGGCTTCATTCAAGATGTTGAATATGAATACACAATATACCCCAGAGCAAAAGTGAATTGGATAATGTGGTCGGCTACCAAACATCAACAGTGGATAAAAGGAATTTGGTTATTAGAAGATGTGGTCAGTTAAAGCTACCAAAAATCACATTCTTTTTCACCTCCCATCCCTTGTAATGTCATACTATTCCTGACAATCTCATCATTTCAAAGAATTTTAATATACGTTTTACTGGAATGTGAATAAACCATCTCTTTAGCTTATTCTTTGTTAAGAAACAATAAACTTTCAAAAGAATTCTGTAAATATGTGGAATATATTAAAAAGACTTATCAAGAGGAGATAATTTGCGATTATCCTTATTGGGTAGAATTCCTGTAATTAAGTTAATATTTTATCAAAGATACTATTTTTATTTCAAACTTTACTGATATTGACAACTGATAATCCATTTAAACAATAGCAAAAGGACATTTCTAAATATATGAAACTACATGGGAAAAGTCCAAGAATTAGATATAAACTACTGCAAAATGCTAACAAAAGAGGAGATTTGACTTTACCACATTTAACAACAACAACAACAACAA